>NC_056725.1:395362836-395540336 GCF_019279795.1 Protopterus annectens | reverse complement strand
CTGTGGTGAATACGTATTTTAACAAGAGGGAGGAGCATAGGGTGACATACAAGAGTGGAGGAAGATGCACACAGGTGGATTATATCTTATGTAGGAGGGTCAGTTTGAAGGAGATTGGAGACTGTAAAGTGGTGACCGGGAAAAGTGTAGTAAGGCAGCATAGGATGGTGGTTTGTAGGATGAAGTTGTTGATCAAGAAGAGGAGGAGGAGTGTGAGGGCAGCACCAAGGATCAAATGGTGGAAATTGAAAAATGATAATTGTGAGGTGGAGTTCAGGGATGAGTTAAGGCAGGCACTGAGTGGCAGTAAAGAGTTACCAAATAGCTGGGTAACTACAGCAGAGCTAGTAAGGGAGACTGCTAGAAAGGAGCTTGGTATGACATCTGGACAGAGGAAGAACAACAAGGAGACATGGTGGTGGAATGAGAAAGTACAGGAGAGTATACCGAGAAAGAGGTTGGCAAAGAAGAAGTGGGATTGTCAGAGAGATGAAGAAAGTAGACAGGAGTATAAGGAGATGAGGTGCATGGCAAAGAGAGAAGTGGTGAAGGCTAAGGATAAGGCATATGAAGAGTTGTATGAAAGGTTGGACACTAAGGAGGGAGAAAAGGACCTGTACCGATTGGCTAGACAGAGGGACCGAGCTAGGAAAGATGTGCAGCAGGTAAAGGTGATAAAGGATAATGAGAGAAACATACTCACAAGCAAGGAGAGTGTGTTGAGGAGATGGAAAGAGTACTTTGAGGGGTTGATGAATGAAGAGAATGAGAGGGAAAGAAGGTTGGATGATGCAGGGATGGTGAATCATGAAGTACAATGGATTAGCAAGGAGGAAGTAAGGATAGCTATGAAGAGGATGAAGAATGGAAAGGCTGTTGGCCCAGATGACATATCTGTGGAAGCATGGAGGTGTTTAGGTGAAATGGCAGTGTAGTTTTTTTAACCAGATTGTTTAAGGAAATCTTGGAAAGTGAGAGGATGCCTGAGGAATGGAGAAAAAGTGTTTTGGTACCGATTTTTAAGAATAAGGGTTATGTGCAGAGCTGTAGTAACTACAGAGGGATTAAACTGATCAGTCACAGCATGTAGTTATGGGAAAGAGTAGTGGAAGCTAGGTTAAAAAGGGACATGATGATTAGTGATCAGCAGTATGGTTTCATGCCAGGAAAGAGCACTACAAATGCAATGTTTGCTTTGAGAGTGTTGATGGAGAAGTACAGAGAATGTCAGAAGGAGTTGCATTGTGTTTTTGTAGACTTAGAGAAAGCATATGAAAGGGTGCCAAGAGAGGAGTTGTGATATTGTATGAGGAAGTCAGGCGTGTCAGAGAAGTATGTAAGAGTGGTACAGGATATGTACGAGGGTAGTGTGACAGCGGTGAGGTCTGCCGTGGGAGTGACAAATGCGTTTAAGGTCGAGGTGGGGTTACATCAAGGATCAGCTCTGAGCCCTTTCTTATTTGCAATGGTGATGGGCAGGTTGACAGACGAGATCAGACAGGCATCCCCATGGACTATGATGTTTGCAGATGACATTGTGATCTGTAGTGAGAGTAGGGAACAGGTGGAGGAGACCCTGGAGAGATGGAGATATGCTCTAGAGAGAAGAGGAATGAAGGTCAGCAGGACTAAGACAGAATATATGTGTGTGAATGAGAGGGAGGATAGAGGAATGGTGAGGATGCAAGGAGTAGAGGTGGCGAAGGTGGATGAGTTTAAATACTTGGGGTAAATAGTTCAGAGTAACAGTGAGTGTGGAAGAGAGGTGAAGAAGAGAGTACAGGCAGGATGGAGTGGGTGGAGAAGAGTGTCAGGAGTGATTTGTGACAGACGAGTACCTGTAAGAGTGAAAGGGAAGGTCTACAAGAGGGTAGTGAGACCAGCTATGTTATATGGGTTGGAGACAGTGGCATTGACAAAAAGGCAGGAGCTTGAGCTGGATGTGGCAGAGTTAAAGATGTTAAGATTTGCACTGGTTGTGATGAGGGTGGACAGGATTAGAAATAAGTATATTAGAGTGTCAGCCCAGGTTGGAAGGTTTGGAGACAAAGCCAGAGAGGCAAGATTACGTTGATTTGGACATGTGCTGAGGAGGGATGCTGAGTATATTGGGAAAAAGATGCTAAGGATGAAGCTACCAGGTAGCAGGAAAAGAGGAAGGCGTACGATAAGGTTTATGGATGTGGTGAGAGAGAACATGCAGGTGGTTGGTGTGACAGAGCAAGATGCAGAGGACAGGAAGAAATGGAAACAGGTGATCCGGCCATGGTGACCTCTAACAGGAACAGCCAAAACAAGATGATGATGACTAAAATGATTACTTTGTTTTCATTTTTGAGCATTCAATATTTCATGAGACAGTTTCATATATATATATATATATATATATATATATATATATATATATATATATATGTGTGTGTGTGTGTGTGTGTGTGTGTGTGTGTGTGTGTGTGTGTATGTGTGTGTGTGTGTGTGTGTGTGTGTATGTGTGTGTGTGTGTGTGTGTGTGTGTGTGTGTGTGTGTGTGCGTGTTTTTTTTCTTGTATGTGTATTGTGTATGCCATTCATCTATTCATCAAGCATACCTTGCATACTGCCACAAGACTGATGTGATGAAATTGTTGTTGCATTTTTTTTCAGAGTCTTCTTAACTTATATCACAACACAGTGTTCTTCACTTCAGAACAATAGAAATGTTTCTTGCTTTTAGTTGTTTTGAAGTTGTCATTAACAACTACTGTTTATAATCAGGTAGTAGATTTAAATCTTTTCAGTCATGACCCTATCTAGTGTTGCAGCAAAACATAAGAGATACTAATGTAACAAAAAAGCTGTCCATGAAAGCTAAAGTTTCATAGGTGCAAAAAATAACCGAGTAACAGTTTTTAAGTAAAACCAAGTTTTACTGTGTGCACAGAAAAATATGTACCTAGAAAGTATCAGTAAAGCAACTGGTGCCACTTATAAATATACCAAAATTCTACATGATATGCTGTGCTTCAGAAAAGTACATTAATGTATAAGTCAACCTAGATGTCAAGCAGGGGGAAATACTTACTCAAGGGATTTCAGTTACAGTAGTGGTATTTGACATGCACTAAAGTAGGTCTTAATACTGTCAGATAGTTCTGCATATTACTGATATTCTTTAAGATGACACAACACACTACCCCAAAGTACTGGGAGCCTAAGACAGACAGCTTTATCACTTTCCCTTTGAATTATTTACTGTAATTCAAGGGGTATAATAGATTCAAAGCTCACAATAAATCTTGTGTCCTGTTCTATGACTCAGATTTTACTGTGAGCCAGCAGGAATGATATTTTTTAATTCACCAAGCAAACAGAATCGTACTTTACTAATAGAAATTAGAGAACTGAGTGCAAACGTCTTCCTTCAAACATAAACACCTTTTTTACTCATGGCAGCATTCACTTACCAGACAGAGCTTAGGAAAAAAATGAATTTGTTGGCTTCAGCTTTTTATGAAGGTATTTGTAGTATAATGATATTCTGTTTTCCAAAGAATGGATGGATTCAAAAATGAGAGTATATCTTACTTGTTGGTAAAGGTCTATTGTTAAAGCATTCCCAGTAGGTCATAGCAGCTGCAATTTAGAAAACATGAAATGACACATGACCTTATCTGCTTTTTGTGTTACTCTAAGCAGTATTTTCCTGGACCAAATGTAATCAATGCTACACATATTTTACACCATGTTTCACTGTGCTTACAGATTTTTGATTTTGGATGTGACTGGAATTGCATCTTTTGGATGTATGGTGTACTGCTCATTCTCTGTCAAATTGGCTTCCGATATGTGGTACTGTCTTAGTTTCCCAAGTCTAATAATAGCATCTTTTAAATTAACCATAAAAACCTTTCACAGGAACACTGAAAACAGAAACAGTGCTTGAAATTGATCAGTTAGGATCAGTGCATTACTATGGCAGACAAACAAACAAATAGAAATAAAACAAAATACATTTCTTTAAGAATTTTCATATTTAATTGTAAAATGGAAACATCTTTGTGTTATTTGTAGATCAGATCCCTCTACCATGAGAGCACAAACACACAAATGCACACAGACGCACACATGCACATGCACACACACACACACACACACACACACACACACACACACACACACACACACACACACACACGCACACACACACACACGCACACATATTTATAGGTTTAATCCAGAAGAGTGAAAACTGGTATCAGAGAATGTTTTTTAGTGATGCAAAAACAAGTGAATGCTCATATGAGTGTACTTCCTTTTCAATAGTAGTTTTGCCGGTAGCTTTTTGCATGAGATTGCGATGCAGTGGGATCAGGGAATTTGTTCTTACCCTGCTGTTGTGCAATCTTGGACATGGGTTGCGTCAGGAAGGGCATCCGGCGTAAAACTTCACCAAATTGTTTAATGTGGACGCCAGTAAATATTTCCATACCGGATCGGTCGACACCCGGGTTAATAATGATCGCCACCAGTACTGTTACTCAACAGGGTGCTGGTGGAAATTGGGCTACTGTTGGCCGAAGGAGGAAAAGAGGTGGAAGGCATGGCCGAAGGCAGGAAGAGAGGAGAAAGGCTAGAACTGTGGTAGTGAGGGTCGGAACTTTGAATGTTGGCAGTATGACTGGTATAGGGAGAGAGCTAGTTGATATGATGGACAGAAGGAAGGTTGGTATATTGTGTGTGCAAGAGACCAGATGGAAGGGGAGTAAGGCTAGGTTATCGGAGGTGGGTTCAAATTGTTTTACCATGGTGTGGATGGCAGGAAAAATGGCGTAGGAGTTATTCTGAAGGGACAGTATACTAAGAGTGTTTTGGAGGTTAAAAGAGTGTCGGATAGAGTGATGTTTATGAAGCTGGAAATTGATGGTGTAATGATGAATGTTGTTAGTGCATATGCTCCACAAGTTGGGTGTGCAATGGATGAGAAAGAAAAATTTTGGAGTGAATTGGATGAAGTGGTGATGACTGTACCCAAGGGTGAGAGAGTGGTGATTGGAGCAGATTTCAATTTCAAGAGTACTTTGAGGGGTTGATGAATGAAGAGAATGAGAGGGAAAGAAGGTTGGATGATGCAGGGATGGTGAATCATGAAGTACAATGGATTAGCAAGGAGGAAGTAAGGATAGCTATGAAGAGGATGAAGAATGGAAAGGCTGTTGGCCCAGACTGTGGAAGCATGGAGGTGTTTAGGTGAAATGGCAGTGTAGTTTTTTTATCCAGATTGTTTGATGAAATCTTGGAAAGTGAGAGGATGCCTGAGGAATGGAGAAAAAGTGTTTTGGTACCGATTTTTAAGAATAAGGGTTATGTGCAGAGCTGTAGTAACTACAGAGGGATTAAACTGATCAGTCACAGCATGTAGTTATGGGAAAGAGTAGTGGAAGCTAGGTTAAAAAGGGACGTGATGATTAGTGATCAGCAGTATGGTTTCATGCCAGGAAAGAGCACTACAAATGCAATGTTTGCTTTGAGAGTGTTCATGGAGAAGTACAGAGAATGTCAGAAGGAGTTGCATTGTGTTTTTGTAGACTTAGAGAAAGCATATGAAAGGGTGCCTCGAGAGGAGTTGTGATATTGTATGAGGAAGTCAGGCATGTCAGAGAAGTATGTAAGAGTGGTACAGGATATGTACGAGGGTAGTGTGACAGCGGTGAGGTCTGCCGTGGGAGTGACAAATGCGTTTAAGGTCGAGGTGGGGTTACATCAAGGATCAGCTCTGAGCCCTTTCTTATTTGCAATGGTGATGGGCAGGTTGACAGACGAGATCAGACAGGCATCCCCATGGACTATGATGTTTGCAGATGACATTGTGATCTGTAGTGAGAGTAGGGAACAGGTGGAGGAGACCCTGGAGAGATGGAGATATGCTCTAGAGAGAAGAGGAATGAAGGTCAGCAGGACTAAGACAGAATATATGTGTGTGAATGAGAGGGAGGATAGAGGAATGGTGAGGATGCAAGGAGTAGAGGTGGCGAAGGTGGATGAGTTTAAATACTTGGGGTAAATAGTTCAGAGTAACAGTGAGTGTGGAGGAGAGGTGAAGAAGAGAGTACAGGCAGGATGGAGTGGGTGGAGAAGAGTGTCAGGAGTGATTTGTGACAGATGAGTACCTGTAAGAGTGAAAGGGAAGGTCTACAAGAGGGTAGTGAGACCAGCTATGTTATATGGGTTGGAGACAGTGGCATTGACATAAAGGCAGGAGCTTGAGCTGGATGTGGCAGAGTTAAATATGTTAAGATTTGCACTGGTTGTGATGAGGGTGGACAGGATTAGAAATAAGTATATTAGAGTGTCAGCCCAGGTTGGAAGGTTTGGAGACAAAGCCAGAGAGGCAAGATTACGTTGATTTGGACATGTGCTGAGGAGGGATGCTGAGTATATTGGGAAAAAGATGCTAAGGATGAAGCTACCAGGTAGCAGGAAAAGAGGAAGGCGTAAGATAAGGTTTATGGATGTGGTGAGAGAGAACATGCAGGTGGTTGGTGTGACAGAGCAAGATGCAGAGGACAGGAAGAAATGGAAACAGGTGATCCGCTGCGGTGACCTCTAACAGGAACAGCCAAAAGAAGATGATGATGACTAAAATGATTACTTTGTTTTCATTTTTGAGCATTCAATATTTCATGAGACAGTTTCTTATAAATATATATATATATATATATATATATATATATATATATATATATATATATATTATATGTGTGTGTGTGTGTGTGTGTGTGTGTGTGTGTATGTGTGTATGTGTGTGTGTGTGTGTGTGTGTGTGTGTGTGTGTGTGTGTGTGTGTGTGTGTGTGTGTGTGTGTTTTTTTCTTGTATGTGTATTATGCCATTCATCTGTTCATCAAGCATACCTTGCATACTGCCAAAAGACTGATGTGATGAAATTGTTGTTGCATTTTTTTGCAGAGTCTTCTTAACTTATATCACAACACAGTGTTCTTCACTTCAGAACAATAGAAATGTTTCTTGCTTTTAGTTGTTTTGAAGTTGTCATTAACAACTACTGTTTATAATCAGGTAGTAGATTTAAATCTTTTCAGTCATGACCCTATCTAGTGTTGCAGCAAAACATAAGAGATACTAATGTAAAAAAAAGCTGTCCATGAAAGCTAAAGTTTCATAGGTGCAAAAAATAACCGAGTAACAGTTTTTAAGTAAAACCAAGTTTTACTGTGTGCACAGAAAAATATGTACCTAGAAAGTATCAGTAAAGCAACTGGTGCCACTTATAAATATACCAAAATTCTACATGATATGCTATGCTTCAGAAAAGTACATTAATGTATAACTCAACCTAGATGTCAAGCAGGGGGAAATACTTACTCAAGGGATTTCAATTACAGTAGTGGTATTTGACATGCACTAAAGTAGGTCTTAATACTATCAGATAGTTCTGCATATTACTGATATTCTTTAAGATGACACGACACACTACCCCAAAGTACCGGGAGCCTAAGACAGACAGCTTTATCACTTTCCCTTTGAATTATTTACTGTAATTCAAGGGGTATAATAGATTCAAAGCTCACAATAAATCTTGTGTCCTGTTCTAGGACTCAGATTTTACTGTGAGCCAGCAGGAATGATATTTTTTAATTCACCAAGCAAACAGAATCGTACTTTACTAATAGAAATTATAGAACTGAGTGCAAACGTCTTCCTTCAAACATAAACACCTTCTTTACCCATGGCAGCATTCACTTACCAGACAGAGCTTAGGAAAAAAATGAATTTGTTGGCTTCAGCTTTTTATGAAGGTATTTGTAGTATAATGATATTCTGTTTTCCAAAGAATGGATGGATTCAAAAATGAGAGTATATCTTACTTGTTGGTAAAGGTCTATTGTTAAAGCATTCCCAGTAGGTCATAGCAGCTGCAATTTAGAAAACATGAAATGACACATGACCTTATCTGCTTTTTGTGTTACTCTAAGCAGTATTTTCCTGGACCAAATGTAATCAATGCTACACATATTTTACACCATGTTTCACTGTGCTTACAGATTTTTGATTTTGGATGTGACTGGAATTGCATCGTTTGGATATATGGTGTACTGCTCATTCTCTGTCAAATTGACTTCCGATATGTGGTACTGTCTTAGTTTCCTAAGTCTAATAATAGCACCTTTTAAATTAACCATAAAAACCTTTCAGAGGAACACTGAAAACAGAAAATGTGCTTGAAATTGATCAGTTAGGATCAGTGCATTACTATGGCAGACAAACAAACAAATAGAAATAAAACAAAATACATTTCTTTAAGAATTTTCATATTTAATTGTAAAATGGAAACATCTTTGTGTTATTTGTAGATCAGATCCCTCTACCATGAGAGCACAAACACACAGATGCACACAGACACACATGTACATGCACACACACACACACACACACACACACACACACACACACACACACACACACACACACACACACACACACACACACATGAAACACAAGCACACATGCATACACACACATGCACACAGACACACATAAACACACGCTCACTAGCGCATTCCTGAAAGTTTGCATAGCCTATATGCACTGATGGCTAGATGTGCCAAATGGCTAGAAACAGGAAACTCAAGTGAAAGCATGCCAGATAAGCTCAGCAGTGGCCATAAAACTGCTATATCTGTTGGCACAGCAAAGGAAGTAAATGACAATAATTATATCCACAAAACATTGAGGAATAGAAGGTTACCCGTAACCAAAGTAAAACAGTCCAACACACATGCTCAAAAATCAGAACTAATAGTGTCCGTATAATAAACAAGCATCTAAAAGACACTCAACAGGGTGATGCATAAGGAAATGCACTCACTAGCAGGCCAGGAACATGAGTGATTCTGATAAGCCCTCTTCACTTTTAATATCTTAACATAGATGATTAGTGCCCATACCTATATGAGCCTTCATTTGTTTGCCATGTTATATGGGGTTTATACCTTTAAATGCTAAAGATCTACCATCAATTGTTAGACTTTCATATTTTGCACAGAAGTAACCGAGAATTAGTTTTGTATTACATCATGTATTTTAGGTGAGTTTTACAAGTGCTAGAGTCCCAAGAGCTCAACGACTATTTTCTTGAAGCTGTGGAGTCAAGTGCCTTGTAGCAATGATAGGCTGCTGCTCACTTTGGGCTCAAAATCAAATACGAGTACAAGCAAGCTGCTGCTGCAGCTTACCTGAGCACATTATATGAGTTTAAGTAAGATAACTGCAGCAGCCATTTTGAGAGAGTGAAGAGGGGTAAGAGTGCATATCATGGCAATGATCAGGTAGGGAGGTTTTAGGTTATGGAGGCGGTAAGGAGGATTCTAAGTTTATGTAGCAGGACTGGAGATTTCTGGTTTAGGAAACAGAAAGGGGGTTCTCAGGTTAGGTAGTGAGAATGGAATTTTAGTTTTAGGGAGGAGAAGGGGAGTCCTAGCGTTATTGAGCAAGAATGGGGTCCTAGAATTAGGCATGGAGTAAGGAGTCTTAGGGTTAGGCAGGAGGAGTGGGATTTTAGATTTAAGGAGAAGGAAGGGAGATTTCGAGTTAAGGTATGAGAAGGGTATTATAGGCTTAGAATTAATCATTAGAGTTAGTGTTCTAGTAGGGCTATACGTTTTGTAGGACAGGGTGTTGGGAGCACTAAGGTAATTACAGGCAAAAAAGACAGTGGGACTTAGACACTTACCTTTTTGAGGAAATGGAAGACAGCAAGTGTGTTGTGAGCAAATTGCATGCGAGCTCGTGTTTTAGACCCTTTTACTTCTAATAGGTTGTATGTGGGGAACTACAGAAGTATAATTTTCAGTGCTCTGCTTTATTACTTGTGCAACAAAAAAAGAAATCTGGAAGCCTTGCATCTAATAAATTGTATTTATTTCTCATGTAAATTGGATTAGCTGAAATGTCTGAAGCAGTCCATTATACATAATTCCTGAATATTGCTCTGGAAGACATCATAAACATATTTAACTCTTATATATTCCAGAATAAAAATTGCAGTAATTATAGAAACCATCTCAGTAATTACTTTCATCCCAGACTAGGATATACGTAATACTGGATGTTTTGTTCAGCATAAGACTATAGATGTATATGCGACTGACTTAAAGAAATGAGCACAAGGCAGTGAATTCAGTTAGGTGTTTGTTTCTTTAATAAGAGAATGATATGTGGTATAAGCAATAGTGAAACAAGGAATAGACATTTTAAGAAATAAGGATTTGGCTTCATCACAAATTAATAGATGTGCCCACAGCAAGGGCAATCACTTGTTCAGAGGTAAAGCATTAACCAATGAAAAGGAACTGTGTAAATAAATCCATCCCACAGTCATAGAATCAAAATAAAATTTAAGTTAAGTAATCAGGCAAACATGCAAAGTAAAGGTTGGATGCATTATAAAGTAATAAATATGAAAATTAATGATATAACTCAATGTAACAAAGAATGGCTTCAACATGGGAGGCCAGAGAAAACTGTGTCAATAAAATTCATGTCTGCAGTGTGACTATAAGAACAATGGGTAGCATTGCCTGACTCTTCATTAATATTACAGAAACTGTTCTAGAAAAAGACATTTTACAAGGACGTGTAAAAGAAAAAAACAAGTAGTTTCAAAAGAAGATGCACATTGTTGAAATGAAATCTGAAGATGAACTGTTTGATAGTACTTTAATGTAAAGAAGTATAATATTGTGAAATTTGAAAAGCATCAGTCTCTGAAATATATGCAAAGCATTTGTTTTGGAAAAAGATACAGAATTAAATTAAATACTGCTGCAGAGTACATCTTGTCAGGCAATGCTTTTAAACTGAGTCAGGTTTTGTTACTCTAAAGTAAGATGCATACATTGTTAACCTATCTAGGCACAGGGTGGCACCATAAGTCAGAAACTACTTACATGTCAGCATATGAATAAAAAGTCCACTTATATTTTGAAACAGTTGCATATATGCAAATTAATTATCCTGATATTTTGAGTTATGTGGTTTGTAAAAGAAATGAATGGTAAAAGTCAACAGACAGTCTTAAAGGCAGCTCAGCCACTGCCCAAAATTACAGTAATGGAATACTGTGTGACTATATAATGATTTGTTTCTCTGCCTGCCTGCCTGTATAAATCTATACCTTTTAGTAAGACTACAACCCAGCTATGAAATGTACAGCATTGTATAAAACTTGCGGCTGTCTTTATGTTTTATTTATTTATTTATTTATGTATTTATTTATTTTTACATTTGTTAACCGAGTTAGTCTGTCTGGATTCTTAAAAGCCCTTTTCAGCAGAGACCCAAGGAGAAAAGCTCCCCAAAATGTTTAAGTAAACAAATAGTAAGAACAAAGATAAACACAGATCACATTTTAAGTATAGATACTTCTGAAGTAATTACATAACATGCAATAAAGGAATATATAGAATGGATAGAAATACAATACAATGCATATATGGAAATTTTCACATAGTATGGCAAGAAACTAAGCAGAAATACGGTCGGACTAAGGTCAATACATTGCTGAACCAAGGTACTAGGCATGAAGTAAGTAAATATACAGATAAAGTTGTGTGAACTTTGGAAGTTAATAAATGAATTAAAGAACAGTAATAAGGGATTATGGGAAATGAGTGTAACATGAGCTTACTAGTATGGAATATGACGGAAAAAAAAATGTGTAGGTAGTAGTAAGAGAGAGAGCTAGAAGTGATACGGTTAAGTAGGTTATCCCTGAATGTTTCTTGGGTATTAGTTTAGAGCATGAACATATCCAATTTGATAGGAAAAAAGATTTAAGCTGTTTCTTGAAGGCATTTTTGTCTTTAAGTATTCTAAGGGATAAAGGGAGTGTGTTCCAATTTTTTGCAACTGAGTGACAATAGAGTATTTTCCCAAAGGTTTTGTTTGGCTTATGAACTTCAAGAAAGTATTGATTAGTACTTCTTAGTGGGCATTTAGGAGTATAACGTGTCAGAGAATTTGCAAGGGATAGGCAGGATTTAGGATTGTTTAGTATACTGTGGGCTATAAGGAGTTGGGATTGAGGCAGTAAGTTGGAAAATTCAGGCCAGTGTAAAGCCTTTAATGAAAGGCAGTGGTGGGATTTGTAAGGTTGATTTGCAACAAATCTGGCTACTTTGTTATATGTGGTTTCTAGTTTGGATATTAGGTTACTCTGTATATGGGTAAGAATAGCTGAAGCATAGAGTATGGATGGTAGAAGCAGGGATTGGGCGAGGGATGGTCTGGATGCACAGGAAAGAAAGTTTTTGTAATGGAAAAGCAGACCTAGTTTTTGGTGTTTTTTTATTGAGCTATGAATGTGATGGTTGAATTTAAGTTAATCATCAATTATTGCTCCAAGGAGTTTTGTTTGGGTGTCGACAGAAGTTTTAATTCCATTAAGGGATGTTATGGAAAAGTTCTGTTTTGCATGTTCCAGATTTTTAGGAAGAAAAAGTAGTAGCTTAGTTTTGCTTGCATTTAACAGATGTTGGTTGGATTGTAGCCAGTTTTCAACTGAGTGGAGTGAGTTTTGTGTAAGGGATTGAAGGTTTTTTATGTTGTCAGCAGAGATGATGATGGTTGAGTCAACAGCATACTGAATAAGATTGGATTGGGGACAGGATGAGAAAAGGTCATTGGGAAATACATTGAAGAGGAAAGGGCCCAGTATTGATCCTTGTGGGACCCCTGTCCTAACTGCTAGAAAGGGGGAGTATGAAGAGTTCCATCTAACAGCCTGGTGCCTATTAGTGAGGTAATCACAGAACCAGGAGGTGGTGGAGTTTGAGAAGGCTAGGTTGGAGAGTTTATGGTGAAGTATGGTATGAGATATGGTGTTGAATGCTTTTGGCAGGTTCAGAAAGGGCTGATGTTATTTTGCTATTATCCCTGACTTGAGCAATGTTATTAGTAAAGGATACAAGAGCAGTAGCTGTGCTATGTGTGGGGTGGAAGCCAATTTGAGCTGGTGGGAGTAGGTTTTCTTGTAGCAGATGATTAAGTACTTTCTTATGGATACACTTTTCCAGTATTTTGGAAAGAGGAGACAGTATGACAACTGGTCTGAAACTGGTTGGTTCAGTGGAGTTTCCTCCTTTATGAAGAGGTACTACAAAAATTTTCTTCCAAATTTCAGGGACTTTGCCTTCTTTTATGGATCTATTAATCAGGATAGATATGGGGTAAGCTAGAGCTATAGCTGTATGTTTAAGGAATAATGGAGGAAGGTTATCAGCTGAGGGTGAACCATGTTTTAGTTTAGTTAAGAGCAACTTGATATAAGAAGTGAGAATAGGTGATAGTGAGAATGAGAGTGAGGGTGAGAGAGGTGAATCAGAGGTGGATGAAAATGAAGATGGATTGAAAGAGGTGCGGGTGGAGAGGTTAGTTACAGTTAAGTTTTCAGTTGTTTCAATGAAGAACTTATTAAGGAGGGTTGCTATTTCCAAAGGAGTCTTTTCAGAATAAGGTGTAGGTGGGGTAGGAGTACCAGGTGAGAGAAGTTTATTGATAGAGTCCCAGAATTTTTCAGGATTACAGTAGGGATTGTTAAGTGAGGATTGGTAATAGGTCTTTTTATCAAGATTGATTTGTTTCTTAGCTTTGTTTCTAAGTTCCCTGTAAAAGATAAGGTTGGACGAAATATTATTGCCTTTCCAAGTTTTCCAAGCTTTATCTCTGGTCTTCATGAGTGTAAGGGTAGTTTTAGTTAGCCATGGGGCATATCTGAATTTGATGCGAGTTTTCCTAGTGGGGGCATGGGAGTTGAGGATGGATAGAAAGGTGTTGTTGAAGTGTAGGACTGCTTCCTCGAGAGTGAGATTAGAGAGAAAGGAGCAGTTTATAGTAGAGAGGAGGTGATTTAGTGAATC
Source organism: Protopterus annectens (assembly GCF_019279795.1). Taxonomy (NCBI): domain Eukaryota; kingdom Metazoa; phylum Chordata; order Ceratodontiformes; family Protopteridae; genus Protopterus; species Protopterus annectens. The sequence continues at coordinate 395,526,421 of NC_056725.1, read as the reverse complement.
AGGAGAATAGCTAGATAGATCACGGTTTTTGTGAAGTACAGTAGATATGTAAAACATTAAACATGGGGAAAAGTATGCCAATAAGACTGCATTGTATGCAATTATTTATTGTCAACCTGTACCTAAAAGCTAAAGATGACTATAATTTGCATTGTGTATGGGTATGTGGAGTGGTGAATGGGCCAGGCAGTAGAAGGATATTAAAGGTGAAACTGTGATTTTTTTTTTTTCTGTGAAGGTAGAGTAGGTAGATGAACATATAAATACCATCCCAGATTACTATGGCTGCCTGTTAAATTCAACATTATATAAAGCAGTATCTACAGTTGAATTTGTATTACTAGTAAAGAGGCAGGTGGGGCAAGGTAGCAATTTATTGCATGTTTTTTTTTGCCTCAAGACTGTTTCTGCACATCTGTAATAGTGCTTCATTTTTTTGTTTTGCCTGTTAACATTTATGTTTATGTTTACTACTACTACTTAACTGTGTGTGTGTGTGTGTGTGTGTGTGTGTGTGTGTGTGTGTGTGTGTGTGTGTGTGTGTGTGTGTGTGTGTGTGTGTGTGTGGAGCCCGCAGCGTGTGTGTGTGTGTGTGTGTGTGTGTGTGTGTGTGTGTGTGTGCACGCGTGCGTGTGTGTGTGTGTGTGTGTGTGTGTGCGCATGCCCATGTATGTGTGTGTGTGTGTGTGTGTGTGTGCATGTGTGTGTGTGTGTGTGTGTGTGTGTGTGTGTGTGTGTGTGTGTGTGTGTGTGTGTGAGTGTGTGTATATATATATATATATATATATATATAGAGAGAGAGAGAGACAGAGATAGACACACACACACAGAAACACACACACACACACACACACACACACACACACACACACACACACATACATATATATTTTTTTCATTTGCTTCATTTGATATGTAAGACATAAGCTAACCCTTTCTCTGAAAACAAATAGAAACTTTACTGGAGCAAAAATAACAAATGTCAGTTATTTCATTTACAAAAGCATATCCAAAGAAGAAATCACTTGGTCTCCTTATATATGGCATACTAAGACCTCTTGCTTTCTCCAAGGACTCAAGAAATTTATGAGGTATGTTTGTTCAGAATTTCACCCATCAAGCTGTTTTAGTATACAACACTTCTCTCATATTCTTACAATTGCTTTGTAAGGCCCCTGCCTTTTTCCACAAAATTGTTTTCTACTGTAGATACTAGAATTATGACCCTGTCCCAGGATGGAAGGTTCTTATTATACCAGTTTTCCTACAGCATATTATGACTCATGAGATTGATGCAAGTATTCCTTTCCAACAGGTAGAATAGATTCCATCCTTTCTTGCATCTTAAACACTTATTAGGCAACTCTATAAAAAAGGATATTTTCTTGCTCCCATATTTCTTTAGCTATATATAGTATAGCTGTATGTCTCCAGTGGAAGAGTGCAGATGGGCTAATCTCTGTGAGGACTGGGGTAAGTCAGTGTAAGCGAACATTAAATAGGAAAATTGTTTGTACCATTTATTCCCACATTTGATGATTACATGCCTCAACTTGATTTTTAACGATTTATTATTGCACTTCAAGGGTCTGTCCACCTGAAGATGGTATACAAAAGTCCTAAGTCGCTTGATTATAAAGAATGGGTACAGGTGTTTTATAAATTTCAACATAAAATTTGTTCACTGTTCTGTCAAAATCCATTTGGGTATTCCATCCATGTAAATATATGCACTGACTCACTGGAGATGGCCTTTCATGACTCTCTATTGTGTAGCACAAAAAACACCAAAACCCCAAAAGGCTCAATAAACCACAAATAAGCCAAAAGTGCAAACACGAAGGACTTCCTCCACAGCTGGAACAATAAAATGCAAAAAAATCTCTTTTTAAGATAGATAGATTTAAGCCCAATGTTGTCAAGAAGCCCAGTCATCGATTTTTTTAGGTGATTAATATTTGTGCTCTATTAGACTGGTTACTGGCCAAATATCACTAGGGCCATGGGCCATTAGATGATGTAGGTGCATCTGTCCTTTTGAAATAATAATATGTTGTCAGCCTTTCAGCCGTCATTCTGGATGTATAGATAAAAGTTTGTCCACAAGAGATTAGCGTCATTAATATACCTAATTGTATTCATTATATATCTATGAAAAGCTTTTTTAAGACCAGATGAATGTTGATTTTTCATGCTGATATTTAATTTTGATTACTGTGATTTTTAATATGAAATGTGGGGGGTTTTATGCTTCTTGCTCCGTCGGATGCTATGGTTTAGACTGAAGCATTTGAATTGGATAAAATGATATAGTTGCGTGAAAATAAGTGTTTTGTTTGGTTGAATCTCAATGATAGCTGATTGGATGGGGGATGCTTGATTACAGCCTATGTTATTCAATTAAGTCATGCATTCTATTGGATATTTTATGTAGGTGTGTGCTGATTTTGTATGTTTATTGATTAAAAGATTTTTTTAAAGGGTATTTGGCAAGGAATTATTTTATCTGATGAAGTTCCGTTATTTGCGGGACAAAATCCTGTGTGTGGGAATAAAGGGATATCTTTTCTGCAACTGTAGTTTTCATATTCATTCTTAAAAAGAGATTTTTTGGTGTTTTTATTGTTCCAACTGTGGAGGAAGTCCTTCGTGTTTGCACTTTTGGCTTATTCATTCTCTATTGTGTAGTACAACCTTAAAGAGGTGAGCAGCACATCTGACAGCCACTGGAATGAACTGATGCACCTTATAGGTTTTATCCAAAGGCCTCACCAAATTCATTGTTCTTATCTTGAATATTACATCATCTGTTAATAGTAATGATAGCAAGGGATTATGAAACCCTTTGCATGGGGCTGGCATCTGACATTTAGAGATACATGTACAATATCATTCAATGACCACAAGGAAAAAAAATCGCCAACAGAGCATTCAAAAAATCATTTCCTTGGATTTTACTGCTCTCTTATACTTCTCAAAGATGTTGATACATGATCACAGAAAAAAATATTATTAAAAGAAAAGTGCACCCCATAGATGTTCCTACATTCCATTTATACATCTTTGTCCCCAACAGGTTGAGAAACAAATAATTATTTGAAAATATTCTCCTGTCTCTTTTATTTCTGCCATTACACAAATTATTTCAGTTTTTCAAAGTATGGATAAGCAGGGTCTAAGCCTGTGGAGGCAGTATCATGATTCTATTCTTGAATTTTATTCCATGGCCTATACTAGAATGGGATCCTCCCCCTATGCCTTTTAAAAGACAAGTTGACTCACATATAAGTCTGACACTTCCAGCTTCATGGATAGTTCTCTGTCCTGCCCAGTTGGTTAGGTTCTTCTATGGCAGCCACTGCAATGGTTTCTGGGCCATTAGACTCATTGACTTTTCATGGTCACTTTCTGAAAAGGGTATATTTTTTTCACTAGTCTTCCCATTCCATGCTATCTTGTAGAATTCTTTTTTTTACTTTTTTTTTTAAACACTTTTATTGAATTATCACTTGTGACAGGCAAGTTTACATTTGTATAAAACTAATCAAACTGTACAAACACGCTCACGTTTACATACATTGTACTTCATATATATTGCTACATATCATATAACCTTAGTAACAGTACATACATTTTTCAGTTCCTGCCCTGTTTTTAAAACAAGAAACATCTTTACTAAGCCATCACTTATGACATAGACAATCATAAATTTATAAATATGAAAACAAGCCACACTGATACAATCCTAGCTGCAAGCATTTTACATAAAAATACAAATCCATAATGACACACTCACAGTTGCAAACATTATACATCACTTATAATCTACCCAATCATTTTCAGTCAAGCATTACATAGCTCATTTAAGTCCTGCCTTTTTTTAAACCTCATTCCTCCCCTGTATGTATTGTTCCCACAATTCCAATTTTTCCTATACAGTTTGCTTCTACCCTTTTCTAAAGATCTCAACTCCAGTTATTTTATCTCTGGTACTATATTCACTGTTTCTAGTGTAGTTGGTTTAGATTTTAATTTCCATTTTCTGGTAATTGCTTTTTTGGCAGCCACCATAATTAGACACAACAAGGCCTTACCATGTCTACGCAATTCCAATTCTGTATCATAGCTCAGAAAAAACTACCTCCCTCATCACACCAATCTGCCCACCCAGCATATCTGACAGTGCATCCTGCAGGGAATCCTTAAAGTCTGCCAACTCTGCCAACTCACCACACTCCCAGATAATGTGTTCCCAGTTGCCTCTTTCTTCCCTTTCACACCTCCAACATTTGCTGTCTACCTGAGGAATTCTCTGGAGTCTACTTGGGGTAAAAAAAATATCTATGTAAACAATTCCAAGCAAAAATCCTAAATCTTCTATGTTGTATATTTGGGAGACATACATATATCCTCCCATTGTTTCTTTGTAACTTGCTTATCCAGTCTCTCTTCCCAATCCTTCCTAACCTCCTCTGATTGCTTCTTATAATTACCATGCAATATTTTATATGCTTTACTAATTATTCCTTTTTAGTGGCAGCTTCTGTTCTAGATTCTACTAAAAACTCTACCAGTGCTGGCCTTTTGTTTAGGACCCACCATTTCTTTCTGTTTGCTTATACTCTTATATCAGTCCTTGATAGGGAAGGAGGTCTCTAAATAAATGCAGTCTAAATAAATTCTTGGCATCTTCCCATTCTATCATCTTTGCCTCTCTAGTTATTTGTTCTCAGTATCATGGTTCTTTTGCCAGTTTTCTTCAACAAATTCCAGCCCCCTCTCGCATAATATCTATATCCCTAATTTCAGTCATCCCAAGCGGCAGAATATCCTTTCACCATTCCCATGTTAGCTTAGTTATTAGTATACTTTCTTCTGCTTTACAGATATACCTCAGGATTCATTAAACTCTACGTAAGCTTTGTGTAGAGCCTACACAGAGTTATCCATGTACACTAATGCAATCAGTCCTCAGCAGCGAGCAATGCATATTAATAAAGCATGACACGCCTAACTGAGATTTCATGGCTCATTGTCACTATTAGTAGCAACAGAATGTTGAATTCTAACATGGATTTTGAGTCCGTGTAAAGGAGGGAACAGAAGGCCCACCCTGCCCCCAAATGAACAGTACATATCACCATACCTCTCAACCTCTTAGAGCAAGAAATCTGGAGAGAGCCTGACATAAAAGGGGGCAAAGGTTTAAAAATAAGGACACTTTTTAAATATTGCTCCTATAAACTTTTAAAACATTGTAAAGCACACCGGCTTTGCAGAAAACAGCTCACTGCCCCCCCCAAAACACAGAACAAATCATAAGGCAGGGTACAGCCTATTAGCGTAAGAAGTCTGGACAAAGGCATCGAGTAAGGGGTGGGGAAGGGGGATGAAATAGGGACACTTTTTAAATATTGCTCTTATAATTTTTTAAAACACTGCAAAGCACACCAACTTTGCAGAAAGCAGCTTGGCTGCCACGTCCCCTCCGTATCCCTCAACCTCTTAGTTTAAGAAATCTGGACAAAGCCTGATATAATGGGCAACAAAGGACCAAAAGTAGGGGAAGATTTTAAATATTAGTTTTATAAACTTAGAAAGCTGATAGAGTAAAAGGATTTGTGTTAGCATGCATTTTCTGAAGGATATATAGTATGAAACTCAAATGTATGTCACTGTTTAGTGACTTCAGTCTTTAGATCATCCCAATGATTTACCAGAAAACAAGAAATTTTGTGAGGAAAAAGCTAAATATATGAGGCAGAAATCTGGCATTCTGCAAAACTCTGGACAGTTGAGAGGTATGCACCCCCCTCAAGGCACAGTACAGATCGTAGGTCAGGCAGTCCTCACAACCTGTCAGAGCAAGACATCTGGACAAAGGCATCCAGCAGGGGTTGGGGAAAGGGACAGGCATAGCAACACGTTTTAAATATTGCTCTAGCAAATGTATACATTGCTGTTAACCATAGCTCTCAACCTCTTGATCTGGACAAACCCAACATTAATGGGGAACAAAGCCTCAAAATAGGGTCAAATTTTAAATCACTGATCTTATGAACTTAGAAAGTTGCTAGAATAAAAGGTCTTGTTTACCATGCACTTTCTGAAGTATACAAAGTTTGAAACTCAAATGACTGCCAGTATTTAGTGAATTCAACCCCCACTAATTTGCCATAGAAATCCAGAAAATCACAAATTTCATGAGGAACAGACCAAAAATATGAAGCAATAATGAGGACATTCTGGGAAAATCTGTACAGTTGAGAGGTATGCTGTCAACCTCTTAGGCCAAGACATCCAGACAGCACATGACATAATGTGGGGAAAAAGTGCCAAATATAGGGACACATGTTAAATATTGCTGTTATAAACATTGAACGTTGTTAGAATAACAGAATTTGTGTTAGCATGCATTGTTGAAGGACATGAAGTCTGAAACTCAAAGGCATGTAATTATTTACCCACTTTAATCCTCAGATCATAGTAGTGATTTGTCAGAAAACCATACAGTTTGTGAGGAACAGTCCAAAAAGAAGAGGCAAAAAGTTGGGCATTCTGTGAAAATCTAGTCAGTTTAGAGGTATGCTAGGGACAAACTTATTAAATACTGCTCTTACAAACTTAGAAAGTTGATAAAATAACAGGTTGTGCATTCCCAAGACTTGTCAAAAGGGTAAGAAGTCTGATCATTGTTGTCTGACTTCAACACTCAATGCTTTAACAATAATTTGCCAGGGAAAAAAATCACAAGTGTATGAGAAATAGAGCAAAATATGAGGCAACGTCTGGAAATTCTGAAGGAATCTGTACAGTGGAGAGGTATGGCTGTACAAATAGCTGTCATTCTGTTAGTACAACATATATGCACAGAAGCCAAATGACAGGACAAATATCCAGTAGCAGGGACCTATTTGACAGAGATGTCACATGGGAATGTGTTTTAATGTAACAATCTCACCCTCTTAGAGCAAGACATGTGGACAAAGCCATAAAAATTAGGGAACAAAGGGCCAGAAATTAGTCAGTAGTCCACGTCAAAAACTTTGAAGCTGATAGAATATATAAGTTGTACATTATCATGAACTTTCTGAAGAGCATGAATTGTGAAACTCAAATATCAGTCATCAGTTACTGACTGCACTCTGCAATGACATGCCATTGATTTGCCAGGGAAACAACGTTATGAGGAAAATATCACAGATATGAGTCAAAAACTGGACATTTTGCACAAATCAGGACAGTTGAGAGGTATGCACTCAAATGTCTATAAGTCTGAGTCTTAGCAGTCCAGAGATCATCCCAGTGAAACGGTGGAAAGACATATTTGAAAATGAAAACATCCTGGAAATATCTGGGTAGTTGAGAGGTATGAATGTGAAGTATATGGCCCAAATGCAGTACAGGACAGTGTAACTACAGTGCAGAGTATTGTGATATCTAATTCCCGACATTCTGTAATGATGATGCTGAGTTAATGATCTGTAACAGGACATGGGACTGACATGTAAAATATTCACCCAGGGGAAGTGTGTGCATTGAATAGGGGCACACAGATGACTTGTAGGAATGAACACAGGGAAAGAGTACAGGTAAAACTCCCACATGTACAGCAGAAGAGGGCATGTCAATGGAAAATGATTGTAGCAGCAACACCAGGTGACATAACAATGGGGAGGATGTCTGTGTGAGATAAGCATCCTTACATGAATAATGCAGAGGACATCTATCAGGGATCGGACATACAACTGGGGTAGGGTGCATATTGTAAAGTTGTGCAAACTGTTTTACCTGAATATGACTGTACTCTCAGCAGAGGTCTCCAGCATGGTGGCCACAGGGAAGGAATCATGTCAAACATTACTAGAACCAAGCACAGTCATGGACAACATCTGAATAATACCACCACTAATCCCATGCTTCTGATAGAACATATGTGATGTGGAGTGATAACAAAAGGAGAGATATCTATACCAGAGGATTGTAGCCCCCCAAACATCTCCAACGCCCAAGTGAGAACTGCTCTCTCCAAGGCAAAAAACACAGCATCCATGGGACCGGATGGTGTCCCCAGCTGTGTGCTCCACGAACTCAATGAGGAATTAAACCCGCAGTTAGGACAGCTGTTTAATCTTAGCCTCACCTCAGGATACGTACCCAAGGAGTGGCGCACGGCGACTGTGGTCCCACTTCATAAGGGCGGTGCCTCCACCGACCCAGGAAATTACCGTCCCATTAGCTTGACAAGCCTTATCTGCAAAGCCATGGAGAGGATCATAATGGAACTCATAAATAAAGACATAGGAAACTTGCAGATTTTGGATCCATCCCAGTTTGGCTTTGTCAAAGGCAGATCATGCCTCTTAAACTTGGTCGACTTTTTCGAAACAGTCACCAAGGCCATTGATGAGGGCAAGGCAGTCCATACAGCCTACCTCGACCTGGCAAAGGCCTTCAACACAATACCCCACTCAGGTATCATCGACAAACTCATCGGCTTAAATGTAAGCCCATACATCACAAGATGGGTTGCAAACTGGCTAAATGACAGAACCCACAGGGTCAGAGTTGCTGGCGCCATGTCAGACTCAAAGCCTGTCACAAGTGGTGTCCCACAGGGCTCAGTCCTGAGACCACTCTTGTTTGGCATCTACTTTTCTGAAGTACAAGCAAACACAGGAGGGTTATGGCTGACAAAGTTTGCAGATGACTGCAAACTGGGCGCCATAGTCGAAAACACATCTGACACAGATATCCTTCAGAAGGGCCTCACAGAAATGGATAACTGGTGCCAGAGCCATGGCCTAAAGTTAAACGCCAAGAAATGCATAGTCATACCCTTCAGGAAAAACAAGGTTACCCCTAGCTACCATATAGGTGGCAATCCACTGAGCACAGAAGAAGTCATCAGGGATCTGGGGACCCAGGTTGACAGTAACCTTTCCTTTGACACTCATGTTGCCAAAGTAGTTAGGAAAACCTTCTACATTGCCCACCTGATCATGAAGGGATTCACATCTAGATCTAGGGAGGTCATCGTCCCCCTGTACTCATCACTCATTAGACCTATGATTGAGTACAATGCCCCATTCGGAATGTATCTGACCCGACACCTGCAGCAGCTGGAAAGGCCCCAAAAGTTCCTCACCAAAAGGATAAAGGGTCTCAAAAATATGTCTTATGCTGCCAGACTGAAAGAACTCCAGCTCTATTCAGTCGCATACCGCTTGCTCAGAGGTGACCTGTGCCTGACATATAAGGCCATGTCAAACCCAGATTTGATGAATATGCTTCACCTCAAAAAATCTAGATCCCTCAGAACCACAAGGGCGGGAGACTTAAACCTTGACACGGTTATTAATAGAACGTGCTGGAGGGACAGATTCATCACCCAGAGACTCCCTATGCTGTGGAACAAAATCCCGGTACATGTGAGGCAGAGCACCTCACTGGCCTTGTTTAAGAGGAATCTTGACCAATGGATGGGAGATCGCAGATATACCCCAGGGATTACTTCAGTGTCACTGCTTGACAGAGGCACAGCAAACAAAATAGGCATAGTTTTCTTCAAGCTAAAGGGGTGGCGAAAGCCACATAACTATGGGCTAGGCTTATAAATGCCCTTGGGCAGATAGCCTAGTATGAACCTATGAACCTATGAACCTATGAGCCTGCAACACAAACATGGATAACTAGTATGAGACATCCATAGTCTATGAGGGTAACCAAGCACACTGTCTTGGTACTGTAATATCTGCAGGAGGTGTGAGGAGGGACACTGCTATACCTGTATGTGTCAGTATGAGCACTACAGGCTCGTTGCCCTGTGTACACCCTGCATATATCAAAGACACAATTCACAATATCACAAATGATATATATGCCATTAATGTTGTCAAACAATGATGTATGCAGTGTATGCATAAGGTGAACAGGTAGCACACATGTAATCTGAGTAACAACTTGATTGGTGTTTCATCCCATCAGTCAGTCATGTATATTCCACAGAAAGAATACCTAGATATGTACAATAAGGTGTGTGATAACATACTGTGGCAAAAGTGGTACACTTCGTTACACATCACTGGCACATGTCTAAGGACATACGTGGAGAAGGGTGCATTGTACTCATTTATTGGTGTGATGAATGCTGGGAACCATGATGTATTACACCCTCTGCTGTGCATATATTTTCCATAACCAGTACTTGTGTTAGACTGAAGGGAGGAGTCAGCAATTTGACCACATGCTGGTCATACCTCACTACCCCTTCATGCATGAAATTAGGATAAAGTCTAAAATAATTGGTGGGAAAAGGCACAAAAATATCAACAGATTTCAAATATTGATTGTACAAACTTAGAAATTTGCTATGGTAACATGGTTTTTGTTAGCATGCATTTTCTGAAGGCTATAAAGTCTGAAACTCAAATTTATGTCACTATTTAGTCACTTCAGTCATCATTGATTTACTACAATATCACAAATTGTAATTGGGACAGAACAAAAATGTGAGGCAATAATATGGTCATTCTGAAAAAATCTGGACATTTTAGAGGTTTGATGCTGATGGATGTACCACTTACCTTCTACCCCAGGAAACAGGTCACATACCTATTAGTGTGGTGCAGGGTGTGATGTCCACATTGTACTTGGGGGTTGTGGTTGTTTCCTGATGCAATGCATCCCTCCAAGTCTCTTGTCAATAAAGGTGTTATCATGGCTGTGGCAGCAGACTCTGGTATATGTTTATACTGTGTGAATTACATGAATATCACATGTGTATTCAATTATTGCCCACCAGCTGTAGTCATTCAGGCAGCTGTTTGAACACAACATGTGTATGTCATCTGTGATGTCCATTACTTAACTAAGGGGCATGCAAGGGTCTGGCAGACACTAACCTGACCACTGGACCTGAGATATATGTCACATCACACATTTCAACATAGTGTGATGCCATATATATCATACTCTGGTCTAACCATTTGCTGATATAGCTGTTTTTAGACACATGTAACAGTGTTGATTGAGTACCACAGTGTGACTTTTTATCAAATGCTTTAACCTGTTCAAGCTCCACAAGATGATAAGATGATATTGTTGCCATGCATGCCCTTGATGACCTCTTTGAGGACATGTATCATATGTAAGGGACCTGATGCAGCAATAACATCTTACACAAGTCTGTTGCATAAACCTGGAATATTGCTAGTATATATATATATATATATATATATATATATATATATATATATATATATATATATATATATATGAAGTCCATGATGACATTTTGGTGTACCACACAGTCGAGGGAGTCAGGATGTCTCTAAACAGGCATGCATCATGTATATTGATGTACACCCTTGTATGGGAACATAGGCCATGTGGAGGATGAGTTGAACTGTGTATTCAATTGTATCAGGAAGGTGTATGCGCTGGGTCATGCCATAGGTGATCTGTGATGTTGTCATAGCACATTGATTCCCTATGATAGGCCTGGATGAAGGTAAGATGGTGCATACTACCTATTGTGATCTGGCCTAGAGTTTTGACACAATCACACATGCAAGTATCATTGAGAAAAACCCATACTGGGGATTAAACCTTACATCAGTGGATGGATAAACATTTGCATCATAGACAGAACACATCATTTGAAAGTTGGTGAATCAACATGTACCAGTAGAGCTGTCACCATTTACAACCCCAAAAGGATCTTTTCTTGGCCATTCACTGTTTGAACTGTATTTCTGAACAGTTCAAGCTAAAGTTGTTAGCCTTTGGCTTACCATGTTTATTGATTATTGCATGCTTTGTGCAACCATTGAGTACACCAATGGGGATAACATAGTACAGCAGGAGTTAACACACACAAATGAATGGTAACAAAGATGCAAGATCTACAAATAAATTAAGAAATGTGCGCTTGTAATGTTGTCTGTCTGAAAAGTGGAGTTCCATGTTAATCACAGTATTGACTTGACAAAAGTCCTGTTATGCAGAAACCCAGTGATGCAAGCACTGGTAACACATTTAGATAGCAATCTGAACTTTGAACACCAAGTGTCCAGATTACTAATGAAAGCATATGTTGTGCACATCATAAGTCATGCCATCATATTGATATCTTATGATTGTATGACAGCACTGGAGTCAAACCGCATTACAGCAGTAATAGAGTATAATGCTTTTTTTTATATGTACCTCCCCAGACACATGTAGCAGCCACAGAGACCACTGGGAAACACAGGGTGTACGGACTATGCCATGATGTGTGTGGATATATTAAAAGCCATTTCACTGTAAACTTTATTATATAACATGATGTGACCTGTGTCATGATGTATCCTACCACTGTCTTTTACTGCTGTGATGGCATGGTGGTTAACTACTGTGACTATAGTTATAGGGTCCTGGGTTCAAGACCTGCAAGGCTGTTTATTGCTAGACAGGGGTCCAGAGAAGTAAATATTGTGGGAAGAAATATCCAGGGAATTGTTAAGGCTAGGCTTGTATAGGCCCTAGGATCGATAGGCTAGTACCAACCTATGAACCTCTGCCTGACCCCCAGGCCAGTCTCTGATCCTGTCCTGGTGGAAGTAATGCATATCCAAAAATGTAATAGAGCTGATGACATCAGCAGTGTCTATTGAGGACAAGATAGCAGTGTCCCATGTGCTGGCATGAAACACTCTATGTCATGGCAGCAACAGCTCTCTTACTCATTCCTCTCACAAGCTGGCTGCAGTGAGAACAGCAGTCATGCCTATCTAAGGTACACCGACTACAGAACACAGGACTTAACACACACATCACAGCACAAGTCTGATTTACATCTGACTGCAGATGAATTTATGGTAGATGACATCAGCAGGCCAGGTGGGACACAACAGGTTGTGAAGTCTGCATAGGTACATAGCTTCACAGGTTCATATAAGGCTAATAGCCTATTAGCACTAGGGTCTGTAGAAGCCTAGCTGTGTAGAAACACAAGTACCTTATTGAGCATATGTGGATGGTTGTTTTTAACAGACAGTGTTTTGAGAAACAGCATTAGCTGGCCCTGTCCATGAGGGACATTGTTTTTTGTCATATGCTAAAATCAGTTTTGTTTGTGTCTTTCGGCTTTTCCCGGTTAGGGGTCGCCACAGTGGAACTCCGGTCTGCTAATGATTGGCAGTAGAGTTTTCCATGCTGGCTTGCTGGGCCTAACGCACAACCTTCAATGAAGGAACGCCCGTTCACGCATGTTGCCACACAGAAGACGCTCTAACTGAGAATCAAATGGGCAACGTCTAACTGTGAGGCGACAACGCTACTGCAGCACCACCACCGCAGTTCATATAACTTCAAAAAATACCCTTCTGTCCCATAAACTCTTAACCAGTCATGATATATACTAGCTAAAGACTTCATTGCAAACAAAGGCACCATCTTCAAAATGCTTCTAGCCTTAGTGGTCTTGCAATTTCATTAACTTTGTTTAAAAAACAATCAACTACTTCCCTCAAAACCCATAACATTTCCTGACACTGTCTTCCATAATCCAATATATTCTTTCTCTTACATATATTTCCATTAATGTTCACATCTTCTCTGCATTGAGTTCTTTAATATTTTTATAATTAGTAGTGTTCATCATTCTCAGGTGTTAGTTTTTAAATCTCTCCTTTCTTCAAAATTATTTTATTTATTTATTTATTTATTGATTGATTGATTGATTGATTGATTGATTGATTGATTGACATCTGTTTACAGGGTTAGTCCAACAGGGCACAGGTACCTTTTTCAGTGGAGGCCCATGTTGAAAAGCTCCCAGGTACCCTATTTAATGTAATCAATATTTAAAATAACATTTATAATGCAGTGAAAGTGACTCCAAATTAATCTATTTTTTCATGTGCCTCTTTCTTTTGTATACCCTATTCTAACTATTTATTGCATTTAAAATCATTTCCTTCCATTATCCTTTCATTTCTTGGGTTCCTATTATAACGACGAAAACCAATTTTGTCAAATGAGTTTTCATCGAACCCTAAACGGCGAACAGGCAGAACAGTGAAGTGGCTGTTCAACTAATTCTTTCCCTGGGAAAGAAGTCGCTTGGCCGCTTCATTACTTTGCCGTGTTCTGCACTGTAGTGTGGTATCAGAGATTCCCTTATCCAGTATAGCTTCCGAATGTAAATGTGCAACAGTTACTGACCTTAGAGCTAGGGTGCGGGTTAAGATAAGTGCATATATGTTATAAACTGTTTACTTTTTTATTGTGATAGATGGACGGTTGAGTTAAGTGTATATGTGTTTTCAGCTGGTTACTTTTTTTGGGGAGGGGTTAGAATTAGGGTTAAGGTAAGTGTGTATGTGTTTGGAACTGTTTACTTTTTTTTTTTTTTTTTTTGGTTGGAACAGCGATTTCTTTCACTAGGAAAGAAATCGCTGTTCTGAGGTGTCGACATTTTCAGCTTTCACTGAAATAGGGTCTTTCATTCCATATTATATATACAATGCAAAACATTCTTCTACCCCAAATTTGGACATATTCTTTAATACATTTCTCATAAAATCTGTAGTCAGTCAATCATATCCATAGTTATCTCTCACAATATTCCTTTCTGTTATTTTGCCAATACGTTGTTTTACCCTTTTACATGTTACATGTCACCATGGGTTCATGCAATGACTGTGCATCATTTTATTTTATATCATATTTTCCTGTTTCCTCCTACCTCCTCTATACTTAACTTCCATATTTTTATTTTGTCTTGATACATCTTTATTTCTTCATTTCTTCAATCTCTCTCCCTTTTAGTTAACTGTAATAACTTCAATTTTCTTTGATATTTTTCTTAAATAGTCTTTCTACCAACGTATTTTACATTTATCTATGTTAACACTCTGTAGAGATTCAATGAATCTCCATATACTATAGAGTTCAATAAACACAAACCCCCTTATCCAAATATAACACTACTCTTTTAACTGGTATTTACCTAGATCCCCATATAAATCTAAATATTATTTCAAGAAATTGTTTCTCCAATTCCCTTGGTATCATATACAAACAAGCTTTGAATGATATTTCCCATAAATATTGTATTAATTAAATGTACTTTCTTCTTATAAGGCGACCTATATATGTTCCACATAGCACTAAGCCCTTCTATTTCTTTCAAAAATATTGTACCATTATTCATTAAGTATAGAATATTCATCAAAATTAGTTCCTATTATTGATATCTTTCTTCTGCCAAACTGTATTCCTTACAACTGTTCCTTATCTCTAAAACCCTTTCATTGTTCCTTATCCATTATTAGTCCAACTTCTTGCAGTTTGTATGCACATATATAATTACCTCTTTAATTTTCACTCTGTTCTTAGCCGGTAATATTATATCAACAGCATAAGACATAATAATTGGATATGCAACACCCATGTTCTGTACATATTTACTTTTTCTATTTCGTCAATTATTTCTTTTACTACACAATTCATGAGAATAACAAAAAAATTACTACTGATTGGAATCCTTGTTTTAAACCTCTATTCATCTCAATTTCTTTACTTAGCCAACCATTTACTAAGATCCTATTATTGATATTTTTATACACTGACTCACGTAGTTTTATTTGAATAATGCAATTCTATCCTTCAGTTATTTGCCATAAAGTTTCACAATCTATAGGATCAAATGTTTTACTTATATCAGCCGCAATTAATTTTGCTTCTTATTGTTCTTTTTAGATATCATCCACCATTTCCCTGCTTATAATTAATGATTTTTGGCTTCCTTTTCCTTTAACCATATAAATGCCTTCTTCCATTACATATTTCAATTTATCTTTTTGTGTTATTTTCATAAATATCTTATACTCATTATTGTTCAACATTACTGGCCTAATTTTTTTATTTCACTTAAACATTTTCCCATATAAATTTCATAACGCCTCTGCATATTTCTGAATACCAAATACTATCATTTAGCCATTCATTACACACTTCCACTAAAATTTCTGTCTGCCTTTGTATCAAATTCTTATACATTACATATCCTATACCATCTGGCCCTGCTGCTGTATTTATATTTATTTTCCTCATTATCATATCTAAATGCACAATTGTAATTAGTTTTTCCAGTTCTTATTAATTTCTTCTGTAAATTGCTTCATTCTCCAATTATTTTTTCATTATCTACTTTTTTATCATCTTTTTAATATACTGTACTATAATATTCATAGCATTTCTTTGTTCTCTGTCATGTTCTCCATCTTTATTTTCCATTTCATTTATTATCCCAGTATCTTCCCTTACTTTTTTACTCAGATATGGCAATGGTTCTTCCTTTTTTCCTTGTAAAAATATTTTTGTTTATATAATAAATCTTAAAATTTTTTTCTTGATTCTTGTGATAAATCATATTTTCTAAAATACTCTCTTCATTTTTGTCCCAATTGTATACAGCTGATTTTGTTTGTGTTACTCTATATTCCTCTTTATCTATCCATCTTTTTCTATTTTCAAAGAGGAGCTAAATTATTTTATATTTCTTTATAAATATTATCCACAATTCTGACAAATTATTATAAAACCTCTCATAGTCAAATGATCTTTCAATAACTTTATTATACCTCTTTGTACATTTCTCATTCTACTTTATTTTGCTTATTCTCTTTATTCCTCTCCCAATTTTTGTATGTTCTTTATTCTCTTCTATTTCTATCTTTTCAATTTTCCTCATATATATATATATATATATATATATATATATATATATATACTTTCATTCAAATTCCATAACTCTAAATTCCGACATTTTATTTTTTCCATTATTTTCTTATCTGATCTCTCTTTTTATATTTACATTTTAAGTCACTATTAAAATCTCCTGTTATTATAACATCCATATTTCATAGATTCATAGGTAGGTACTAGGCTATTGGCCCCGGGGCCTATATAAGCCTAGCCAAAAAGGTGACCTGGCTTTTGCCACCCAAGATTTTTTTTTCCTGTGCCCCTGTTGAGCAGAGCCACAGAAGTGATCCCTGGGGTGAATTTCCTATTTCTCATCCAATCATCAAGATTTTTTTGAAGAGTGCTAATGAGGAGCTCTGTTTGACATAGACAGGTAGTATGTTCCAGAGTATGGGAAGTCTCTGGGACAGGAATCTATCCCTCCA
Organism: Protopterus annectens; assembly: GCF_019279795.1. Taxonomy (NCBI): domain Eukaryota; kingdom Metazoa; phylum Chordata; order Ceratodontiformes; family Protopteridae; genus Protopterus; species Protopterus annectens. The sequence continues at coordinate 395,509,238 of NC_056725.1, read as the reverse complement.
GCATGTTCTGTTTATTATGGTGACAAGGTTTAGGTCCCTACAGCGTGTAGTTTGGAGGGATTGGGATTTCTTTAAGTGGAACATGTCCAATAGCTCTGGGTTTGACATAACTTTGTATGTTAGGCAGAGATCGCCTCTGAGTAGGCGATATGCAATAGAGTCAAGTTGGAGTTGTTTGAGATAGTCTGCATAGGGTATCTGTTTGAGGCCAGTAATCCTCTTTGTGAGGTATTTCTGTGGCCTCTCCAGTTGTTGTAGATGTCTTGTGAGGCACATATCAAAAGAGGCGCTGTACTCTATAATGGGTCTAATGAGTGATGAGTAGAGGGGAACAATGACCGCTTTTTTTCTGGATCAGAAACATTTTGTGATGAGGTGTGCCACACAGAAGGATTTTCTAACCACTGTAGCAATATGATTATCAAAGGAGAGACTACTGTCTATTTGTGTCCCAAAGTCTCTTATCACACTTTCGGTGTTAAGTATACTACCACCTATGTGGTAGTTCATGGGTACAGAGTTTTCACCAAAGGGGATGACAATGCACTTTTTGGCATTGAGCTTTAGGCCATGGTTTTGACACCAGGCATCTGTCTCATTGAGGCACTTTTGTAGGATGTCCACATTGTTAAAAGATTCAATCATGGCTCCCATCTGCAAACTTCATTAGCCAAAGACCTTCTGTGTTAGCCTGTACTTCAGTGAAGTATATACCAAACAAGAGAGGACCCAGGACTGAACCCTGTGGTACTCCACTTGTCACTGGTCTGAAGTCGGATTTGGAGTCCGCTACTTTCACAGTGTGGGTTTTGTCTTTGAGCCAGTTGGCAACCCATCTTGTGATATAGCCATTTATACCTAGTTTAATGAGTTTATCTATAATTCCAGAGTGGGGGATTGTATCAAAAGCCTTAGTGAGCTCTAGATAGGCTATGTGAATCACCTTACCCTCAACTATGGCTTTGGTGACTGCTTCAAAGAAGTCTATCAGGTTTAGGAGACATGATCTGCCTTTTACAAACCCAAACTGGGTGGGGTCCAGAGTTTGGAGATTACCAATGTCTTTGTTTATGAGTTCCATGATGATACGTTCCATGGCCTTGCAGACCAGGCTCGTCAGGCTAATGGGGCGGTAGTTCCTGAGGTGTGTCATGACTCCCCCTTTGTGGAGTGGGTAACCATCATGGTGCGCCATTCAGTGAGCACAAAGCATGAGGTGAGACTATGATTGACCATGGTACTTAGGTGGGGTGCCAGTTCATTCTGTAGTTCATGTAGAATGCAGCCTGGGATATTGTCAGGTCCCATGGATGCTGTGTTCTTAGCTTTGTAGAGTGCATTTTTTACCTGTGCAGCCATGATTACAGGAACTTTGCATTCTTCTGGTATAGAGATGGGCCTTCTAGGGGGTGAGAGGGGGTAAAGTTAGCACTGAACCTATCTGCCAGGATGTTGACAATATGAGTTGTTTCTGTATATTTAGTGCCACTGTGCTGTAACTCAGAGCAGATCTGAGTGTTGCCATTGAGATTCTTGACATAGCTATAGAATGCTTTGTGGTTGTCTTTAGAGTCAGTAGCAATTTTGTTTTCCTAATTAGCTTTGGAGGATTTTATGAGGGATCTCAGCTTCTTACTGAGGCTGACCAGGGAGCTCCTCCAGTCATGGGATTTTACTCTTTTTTGCAACAATTTCTTTCTTCTGTTGTACAGTTTGTTTATTGGAGAGGACCACCAGATTGGCTTCCTTTTTCTGGAGGATAACATCTTGGTTCTGTTAGGGATAGCATGATCCATGCACTCGTGTAAGTGCTTATGAAGTGCATTTGTGTAGGATTCAGCAGTCATACCTCTATTGTCCATCTGCATGGGTGTCATGAAGTTTGCCACTTCTGTTTTAAGAAGTGTGAAGTTGGCTTTGGAGAAGTTTTTTACGGTGGTTTCCCTAATGGGGGGGTAGGGGTGAGATATGGATGTCTAGGGTGATTAGCTTGTGGTCAGATCTGACCAATGAGGAATTGACCTATGGTGTGGAACACTGGTCGCCCATGTTGGTAATGACCAGGTCTAGGATATTGCTGCCTCTAGGGAAGGTGTGAATGATTTGATCCAAGGCATTGGAATTTATGAATTTCAGAAAACATTGACCAAAAGAGTTGGTACATGAGTAGTTTTCCCAGTTAATGGTGGGGTAATTGAAATCGCCCACTATTAGGGTGTTGGGTTGTACCCTAATATTTTCCAGTGTATCAAGAAATGAGGAGTGGGAATCCTGGGGCATGGTGGGGGGTCTGTAGTAAGCTACAATTTGGATTGCAGTCTTGCCCAGAGCTAGTTGCACTTGGATAATCTCGGATGCATTATGCTGTGCAACTAGCCTGGAGGTGTGGATATCCTTAATGAATATGGACACGCCTCTGCCTTTAGTGCTTCGGTCCAGATTAGGTGGCCAAAAGGTGTGGTAGGAATTATAGCCTGGTAAGGCAGGGGTGCTCTCTGGAGATTTGAACCAGGTCTTAGTCACTGCATAGATATCAATGTTCTCCATTTTAAGGAGTGCCTCAAGTGAGTGCATTTTTGAGGTTTAGACTTCTAGCATTGAGTAGCATTATCCTTAGATTTCATTTGCTTGTACCTGTTACGGTGGTGAATTTGCATGTGAACCTTGCCCATAAAAAGGCACTATGGGGTTGGCAAGAGCCTTAGCCAGTGTCCAGAATCCCAAGGGCGACAGGTGCAGGCCATCTCTGGCAAAGCATTGTGGTCTGTCGATCATGTCATCCCCAGGCAGAGAAATACTGGATCTCTTAGAATGACACCAGAAGCTTAGCCAATTGTTGAAGTGAATCAGTTTGTCCTTGTACTGTGGTATCATTCTGGGTGATGGCAGGATGCTACTGAGGGCTAGGGTAATACCTGCCTGGGCTACGAGATCGGAGAGCTCCTCCATGTCTCTTTTCATGTAATCCAGGGGGGTATCTCTCAGGTCATTCACACCAACATGGACAATGACAGAGTCATATTTGTACTTGTTGTGGAGTGACCTGAGTGCTTGCATTATATGGTGGATCCTGGCAACCGACAGGCAGCTAACAGTGACTTTCTCCTTATTTAGTCTGGTGAGTGGAACATTAGTGTGCCTAACCATAGAGTAACCTATGACTAGAGTGTTGGGTACCCTGTTATGCCTTATGGGCTGTGGTTGAGTGGCACACTGAGATTGTGGGCTATGTGTCATTTGGCTTGTGTTGAGTGTGGAGTTTGATTGCATTTCTGCTTTGGAGGACCCTGTTGCTTGGGCAGGTTTTTATTGATAGCCTCCACGAATGTAGGTGTGTGTTTTGTGTTTATGTGTGTGTTTTGGTGGTGTAGATTTTGAGAAACTATGTGATGAATGTGGTGTGGTGCAAGTGTTTAACTTCTCCTCTTGACTATAACATAGTCCAGCATTTCTTGAAATAATTTCTCTCTTTACATGTACTTAAATATATATTGTTATAAGTCTATAAACTTTCCTTTCCCACCTAAAATCAGCTACCTTTAATCTTCGTAGTCAAACTAAAATATAATCCAAAATTTTTATTCCCATCCTATATAATATAACTATGCCTTAACATGTTTCTCTACCCAAATTGCATATTATACCTTCCATCGATAAAGTCCCTGTTTTCTTTCTTCTTTTGTTAAACCTCCAATATACTCTAATACTATTAAATCTACCTTATACTTATTATACCATTCTAATGCCCCAATCCTTCTTACTACATTCTTTATACTATTAATGTTGATAGATAAAATTCTAAGAGTATTTGCTTCCCATCCTTAATTTGCAGTAAATTATTTATTTATCCATTTCCTTTCTATTTTACTTTCAAACCCACAACTTAGAATTTTCTTTTCCTATCTTTAACCTTTTTTTTCCAATGAAATTTTTCTTGTTAACCATTGTCCAACCAATATCCTCTTCTTCATTAAACTCTGATCCACTTCCTACCTCACTTTCCCCTTTTTGTTAATCAGTCTTATTTTTGCCTTGTATATTAGTGTCATGATTCTCCCTTTTATCTTTTTGTTATTCTTCTTGCTGTAATTGACCTTTGTTATTTACCCCTTGTCTAATCTGTCCTGCTATATTAAGTTTTGAACTTTTTTCTTTTTCACAACCCATCCACAAATATCCTGTTTGTTTACATTTATAACATTTCTTTTCACATTTTCTTGCATGGTGACCAGTCTCCTAGTATAAATAATATAATAACATGTTTTCTTAATACAATTATTTACAAAACATCCCTCATTCCCACAAAAAATGTTTTCAGTTGTCTAAAATGCTTAACAGCTCCAAGACCTTCAATATTAATCATACTAGGAATATGTGCATTTTTTTACGTTTTCCATTTTCAAAATCACATTGCAGCCCCAAGCCCCTATCCACAGTCCTCTATTATCAAACACTTTAGAAATGCAATTCACTTCTTTGCCAAAGTTCTTTAATAAATATTTTTTAACAGTTTCGCTTTCAGTTTCTCTCTGAAATTGCATATTAACTCTTTCTGTGTGTGTTTCAGGGAAAAAGTCTTTACAATATATTTATTCCATGGATACATTTCTTTTCTTTTTCCATACTCTCTCAAAAACATTTCTAATACTGTAGCAGTCTCAAAGAAAATGTCACAATAAGTCTCTTTTTAAATCAGAATAAAAGCTCTTATTTTCTGCACCTTGATTATGAAAGGCACAACTTTTTTGTTCCATATTTCATACCTGTCTATTTCTAGATTTTCTTTATTCTCAATTCTAGCTACATACTTCTTTTCTATTTCTTCTGTCTTCTTCCTCTCTCTACTTATTATTTTCTTTTTCACCTCTGCAAACATTTTTTTTTCTTTTAAACTCTTGTCCCTCTTCATTATGAATTCCTTCCATCATTTGACCCCAGGATACATCCTTCCCTGTTTCTGGTTCACTCTGGTCAACTAATTCATCCGGCAGCCTTCCTGACTGGTGGGCTGTAATAATAACATCTTCCTGCAGTTGCTTCTCTCCCCTCGAATCCTTAAACAAATTATGCTAGAAAACATCTTCAAGATCCTCTGTTTGGTCACCCTCATGAGTCTCTGTGCTAGATATCTCCTCCTTCTCTTTTTCTGTAAACAAATCTAAAGAGTCAACATTTGCCTCTATTCTTCGATTGTCTGTCACCATGTTTACATGCTGCCCTCTTACCTACCTCTGTGCCAGAAATGGAATTGACAATCTCAGTCATTGGCCACACACACTGTGAGTGTTGTAGCTGTAGGAGAAGTTCCCTGAGGCTCTGGCCAAATTTCCCCTAGTAGTATAAATACCACCTTACATCTCACCAAAAAGAGGCTACTAGCCTAATGGGGCTAACCCAGACAACAAAGGAGAAATTAATAGATGAATAAATTTGTGGTCATGTGTCTATCTTCTGTAATATCTGTTAATGGTCTGTCTCTGTTTAGCACATTCCAAACAAAAGTCAACACTGATCAAATAATATATGGCTGGATATATGCGCACTGATCCCCACTTAACATGATGTATTTGAATGTTTGTTAATGTTTAAGATTGGAATTCATTAACACTTGCGAACTATGCAAGACTACCATGTGAGGCCTTACTTAGTATAAAAGGTAACAGAGATTCATAGAATGTTGCTACTCACATGTGCAGCAACTTAAATGGAACTGCACCATATTTCAGAACTATATTCAAATACAGCACTACATCATATGGCCCATGTAAACTAAGTCCTTTTGCATCATGGGCAACTTAACCTTCTCTGATGTTACAAAGTACTGTAATTTTTTGATGACCATACTACTTATCATCTGAGCAGAGCAGTGTTAAGTTTGTGCAGCTATTAGCTGCATATACCAACTCTTTACCATGGCCTCACAACTGCATACCTTGTTATGCTCTTAACAGAAGACGATATCAGTTCAGTATCACACAGATTCAGTGTGTTCTTTGAGTGGCCATTCAGAGTTGTTACAACTGCATTCATATAGGGGACATCTTCTCTGTTGAGTGATTTTGACAGATTCATTGTATCTTTTAACAGAATTCAACACCATGCACATATATGTCTCTGAATCCCAGTTTTGCTGAGCAGAGCATCTCTGCCAAATTTAGCAGAGAGCTTTTGCTCTGCATCTGAGAATCACTCTGAATCCGAGTTTGTGTGTTTATCTAGAGTCATCTTTTACAAAGTGCTCTGAGAAATGCAGCATAAATAGGACAAAGTACTTTATAGCGCATTCACCATGCATAAAAGTCATAATTACCATTAATCTAGATAACATATAACTCCTAATTATTACAAATAGGATAACTATTAAATAATGCATTATGAAAATAAGTTAATTAAAATACAGACATGAAATGCAAAATATTAATTATGAATCAGCAGTGACTGTGAAACTAATTATACATGATTCTATTCTGGAAAATTTGGTGGCATGAGAATCAGGAATGTTAGAGAGGAATACGGTGAGGCCAAACAAGAATACAGGCAAAACAGATTATAGACAACGTATCCATAGGCTTGCACATCTTTTACCTGTGCACCACATACATATATGCATACTCATTAATGAGATTTACCTGGACGTTGATATAAGTTACTGTTCTGAGACCCTTAGTTTCTTTGATGATGTCAGTTCAGGCAATGGTCTAAAGGAGCTGTAACTAGGGTGGGGTGAAGTGTGTTTCTGTCCCAGGCATAAGCTGCTAGGGGTTGAATCTGCCAGTTGCTGATGGAGTTCAAGTGCATTAACATTACAGAAGCCATGGATGAAATTGAAGTTTCTGCAATGAATGCTAATACTGCATATACATATCTCAGAACTTCAATAATTGTGTTAAGCAATTTGTTGCTACAACTGCAATTTAGTACAGTTTAAAGTAGAACATGGTTCTTTCTTTTTTCATCCAGTATTTTAGGTTGAGGGGGAATACCTTGCTGAATAATATGCACAAGGATATGTAGACCTTATCTGCACAGCTACAATCTATCATGAACCAGTTTATAAGCCATGTTCTCTGTGAATGCATTTCAGATGATAGGCACAGTGATTCTCTCATCCATTCCTACTTTGGTGCATCCTATTTTTCTTTCATTTTGCCTCTCTGTTGACTGTGTAAGTCCACTGGACATAATCACCACTTTTCAGGGATGACCCAAGAGCATGGTCTGTTTAAGTCACTCGCTCAGAGTCACTCAGCAGACAAATGACAAATAAAGATGAAAGGTATCGAACCGTGTACACTAAGCACAGGAACTAGTTCATTAACAGATCAAAACTTTAGGCCTTTATTCAAACTGCCAATCAGTGTCAATGGAACACGCTGTTCAGTACTGATCTGGTAGGACATACTGTCACTGATATTTCAGAGATGTCACAGGCTATATTCCAGCAGATTTACTACACAATAGACCAAATATTTTTTCCAAAAGTTTATGCTTTGTTGTCAAAAAGCAGCAATGCAAACATCTCTGCAATCAATGGCCAATCAGCAAATACTGAAGTCAGAAAATAATGAAAGACATTTGAGTTTCAGACTTCATACCCTTCAAACATACATGTTAATGCAAAATCTGTTATTCTATCAACTTTCTAAGTTTGTAAGAGCAAAATTTAAAATCTATTATTTTTGGACTTTTGTCTCCCCATTATTTATGGCTTTGTCCAGATTTCTTGCATTACGATATTGAGAGGTATGACTGTTAGTCTAACATGGATGTTGTCTCTAAACATATTTATAGGTACATAGTTTATGGAATCACATTTACAATTTTCATTTGATAATCCTGACAACTTTCACCACATATTAATATCTTAAGTCTCCCATGTCAATATCAACAGTCCTTTTAAAATATAGGAGAGAGTGCTTTGGAGCCATTAAGAAGTACAGCTTGCTCTAGAGCTATAATATTCTTTTGGTAATGTGTTTGTTATTTCATGTGGCAGTATTTATGTTTCTTTTAACTTGGACAGAACCATATCTATTATTTGCACCCCCTTCTGCCTATTCAAAGCAATGATTTTTGGAGCCTACATGGTTGAACATTGCCTTTAAAACAACATGGGGACTCCCTATGAATAATGTGCACAAGAAAACAAGAGTAATACGAGGATTGTTCTAATATGCAGTCGATGTTTGGATACCAGGCTGCTAAAGACAATGCTGTATTCAATGAATATACCAACTCTGAGATTCCATTACAGTGATGAAAACGGCAAAGTAACGGAGGAGGCCAAGCGATTTCTTTCCCAGGGAAAGAAATCGCTTATATGCTGTTTCGCTATTTTGCTGTTTCGTGTTTTCAAGTTTGATCAAGACGCATTTGAAGGATTGCATCTTCGATTATATAATAGGAACCCAGTTTAACTCAACATGTTTTTTTATAATAATAAAGAAGTTGTCTTTATGTCATAATTGAACCCACCAGCACAAAATATACCCAAACCCTTAACTTCATAGTCTGTTTTTAGTGGCTGCACAGTGAGTCAATTGAAAAAAATAAAACACAACATTTTATCACATCCCCACATCAAAACTGGATCATAACCTGTCCCAGAATGCATGCTATCATCAGATGTGAAAATTATTGTATTAGTCAGCTGTCACTAATATATTTTGTAATCTTAAGACACATGTCCTCTTTTACTTTAGAAATGTCTAAATAAAAGTGAACCTGGAATGGATTATTCTGAAATGCCACTGGCCACAAAGAACTCAGAGAGGAGTGTACCCACTTTACTCCATGAGTTCTGCCTTTGAGTTAGTCATCTGGGCAAGTGATTGTAAATTCAGCCCATTGACATTCAGATTGTTTAGATTTGAAAGAGCACCCTGGTGCAGAATTGCAATGAATGCCTCTAAAACATGTAAGTATGCTGTGCAAGTGGCCAGGCTTCTTCCATAGTAACCATGACATCTTTGAAGACCAGTAAATTCAGAACACATAAGTTGACCTTGACAGAGGTTTATTCATCCTCATAGGGAATCCCTCATGCCAGCTTCAGCTAAGTGTAAGAATATGTTTCCCTCTCCTTGCGTAGAATGCATGCCAAATTAGACAGTCAATAGTTTTCTGATTCATGTGCAGTATCCCCTTGAACATTTGCTCTTACCCTTTTCTAAAGATCCAACTTTCAGTTCTTTTATCTCTGTTACAATATTTAATATTTCAAATATTATTGGTTTAGACTTCATACTTTTGTTCGCTAGTAATTGCTTTTTTGACAATCACCAGAATTAAACATAGCAAGGCATTATTATGTCTAGACAATTCAGATCTTGTATCCCATTTCACAAAAACATTAACTCATTACATCCGAGTGATGCCTCTAGGTGCATCTGCAGTTAACTCCTACTGATGCCTGTAGGCATCAAATATTGCTGGTTTATATTTGCATCAATAATTCCAAAACCATGCTATGTGCAAGGTTTTAAAAGATATAGGGCAGGATTCACGAAGCCTCCGTGTAAGAGTTACAAGGCTTACACGGAGGCTGCAGTTAAACGGTGTGACGTCAGCATGCCATGCATATGCATGAGGGCATGCTGAATCACACCTAAGGTTAACACGGTCCATGTAAGACAGTAGGGGGCGTGTCCGTAGGGTGAGCCCTGCAAACGGACACGCCCCCAGAAGAGTAAAAGTCCCGAAAGTAAACCCCCACGACAGAGTCCGTGTAAATATGAATAAACACAACACAACACAACACATGCCCCCACAGACTATGAACATAAAATGTAGAAATGAACATCTTATATATTTTTTTATAAGTTGTAAAGATGTTTGCTCGTGAGTGCGCTCATTTGCGCGGGCGTGCCTGTCGCTTAGCCACAGTTAGCAGTCAGTGGAAAAGCATATAAGAACTAAATATGCAAAGTAAGCCAAGAAGCAATAGCATAGCGGTAGAGACGTCGGCTGAAGAGGAGGCAGTCATGGTTCGAGCCCCCACAACATCAATTTTTATTTTTAGTGAAATAAGCACGAAACAAGTCCCTGACATATATGTACATATATAAAATTATATTTTATGTAAAATGTAATGAAATGGGCCATGTATTTTGAAGAAATGTGAGATAAAAAAATGTCAGATGTGCCTATAGCTGAGCTACAGTCTAACAAGTTGAGGATATCTGCTTGTAGGTGAGCAGTGTTTTAACAGGTTTAAAATGAGTGCCCATAGGTGAGCAGTGTTTTAACAGGTGTAAAATGAGTGCCCGTAGGTGAGCAGCGTTTTAACAAGTGTAAAATGAGTGCCTGTAGGTGAGCAGTGGTTTAATAGGTGTAAAATGAGTGCCTGGGGTTGAGCAGCATTTTAACACGCTGAAACTGTGTGCCCGTAGCTGAGCTGAGTGTAATATGCATGCTGACAGCCAAACGACGCGTAAACAAGTGTGATCCGTTTGCGCGGAGCTGTGCACCATGCCAACAAGCTAACCGACGGGCAACGTTGAGCAAGCTGTATCAAAACTGCATTTACACAGACACACCTCCTAGCCTGTGTAGACAGTCATAAAATATAAAAAGTAATGGCCAGGTTCGAACCCAGGATACCATGCACCATAGTCAAAGTACTGAACCACTAAGCCATGACAGTGGCACTTAGAAATGCAGTAATACATATATATAGGAATGAATAGAAAGAGGAGCATGATAAAGCAGGTTTTGTGAAGCTGATACAATTCCAAAATGGCCAATCACAGATAAGTGCGGGAAAAACAGCATATATAAGCCCCATAGGCGGGAATACACAGCATAACTGATTGTGGAACCGACTTGCAGCCAGGATGTCAGGTATAGGAGAGGGTAGTTGCTTCTGAGCACAGAGGTGGGGCATTGAGGAGTCCAAATATATGGTTTGGCTCCTCGTCCATGATCATGAGGCCCAACTCATGCAGGGCCAGGTCCTGTGGGGAGCATATAGGGCTGAGGCGTGGGACCGGTTGGCACATGATCTCACCAGTGCCACAGGAATACCAAGGACTGGTGAACAGGTCCGTCACCACCATGCAGACCTGAAGAGACGGAAGCAGGACCAACTGAACCGTTGGATCCAGGAGACCCGGCAAATGCCCAACACCCCACTACTGAGTAAGTTACATGTAATTATTTATGTAAGAAATTAACCTAGCTGATATTATGGAGATGTGTATTCCAATATTACTTCATTTATATTACAGCTGCAGGTGTCCATTCCATGAACCGTCGAGCCTATGCCGATAGGCTGGTCTTGGTTCGCCACCAGGCAGGTCAGTAATTCTCTCCCTGTAACTGTAAAAAATATATAAGTATGACAGTTAGCAAAAGAGTGCAGTGTAGTCACTTATTAATAAAATGTGCAAGTAACAGTGTAAGAGAGTTTGCAAGTATTGCTTGATTACAAAAGTGTGATGCAGCCTGTAATCCAAACATAAAAATGAAACAAGTCTGAAATAAAGATGTCCCACCTGTAATATAATAGTACATAACCTGCAGCAGGCTGAAAAGTACAGCTGCAAAAGCTGAGTAAAACACATGTGTGAAATATATCCCTGTTGAAGTCCTGAAACATGACATAAGTGAGACTGTTGGAAAGGATTGTTATAACTAAAAGTAAAACATGTCAATAAAGCCTAGAATTAAGTACCATCCTGAATTGTAAAAATAAAACAAGTGAGAGAGTGTGAGAAAGAGGTATGAATCCACCAATAAAGTAGTAATAACTCCTGAATAAAGTATACTGTGGTCAGTACAGAATGAAATTAATGTGACAGGCAGAACCAGCAACATGTGTTGAAAAAAGTACTGAAGCTGGAATGTGTGTCCCAAAATCTGGATATGTTGCTCTCAGTTTGCAATATGCAGATAGTATGGTTGTCTGAAATACCAAACATCCACAGTTGTCTATAGCCATATAAAGCAAATGTAGCAGGATGATGTAGCTGAAGAGAGCCAGATATGAATGTGTATGAATAAATATGAAATGTATATTGATGTAGCAGTAACATTCCTATCACCAACCTGAATTAGTTATAACATAGGAAACTGTAGTCAGACCTGTAGTGTGTATATATCTGCAGCTAGTAGAAATGTACAGCATATGTATAGGTATTTGAAGTTGTTAATGAAATATTTCTTCACCCTACCCTATAACCACAAATAATCCATTCCACGTGAAATGGGTATGTGCATTCACAATTAACACCCCTGGACATTTGTCCTGTTGGTTCATACATATTTGCATGTACGTTGATGCATGTGCCCTGTTCATACATCCAAACCTGATGGCCTGTTGCCAACAATCAACCCTGCATGTTGTTGGATTGTGTATTGCTGTTCAAATTATGCATGTGTTATGCTTGCTGTTCAATGGCTTGAATTTATGGGTGTTTGGTTAATGGGAATACTAATGCATGCTGTTACAACTAATTGTGAATGGTATTGTACGCTACTAACCCAAACTGTCATAACATAATGCAAAACATAGGACGACAGGGAAGGCGGGTTCCAGTGGACCCACCTCTCCCACCTCAGCTGGCGAGTGCACCTGGCAGTAGTGCCTAGGCCAGACCCTCCTCCAGTGGCTCTGTGCCACCTGCGGGTGGCTGCAGGATGGGGCTCGTCCCCCCTCTGCAAGTGTGGCCGGAGGAGAACATCCACTCACCCTCCGTAGTGTCCGGACTGTGGTGCGTAGGGAGATCCGGCACGCTGTGCTTGGGCCCCTACGCCAGCTTGAGGCATGGATGGCACAACTCACGGGCGTGCCTGCTGCCCAGCCTACATAGCCCCCAGCACAGTCCTGTCCTGGGAAGTGAAGGCACAGTGGCAACTGCCCATGGGTGGGGATCTCAGTTCCACTGTTGCCATCTGTGGGCTCATGGGCTCGAGATATCCAAACATCCATCCCCGTCAATTGTGTAACCCCCCCACATGTGTCATACACCACCCCTGTATGCATCTTGTTTGTCTTGTCTGTTAACCTCCCCTACCTACCTCCCCAGCTATACCGACTTCCTGTACCTGACATACCACTCTCACCTGAAAAAAAAAAAAAAAGGGCACTCTGTACCCACAAAAAATTATGCCCCATACATAGCTGCCCATTTTGCACAGAAGTCTGCTGGACATGTAAACTGGCAATTACAATTGGCTGTACAACAAATATTATTGTTGTCCTCACACCTCTCTCAGGGGTGGAAGGTTTCAAATTTCACACCAAATTACAAACATATGCACAGCTGTTGCTGACGAAGAAATGGGCAGCTATGGGCCTTTCCTACATCCCTCCTGCAAAACCCAAGCTTGTTTTCCTTCTGTCCTACACTCTTTGTGCCCCCTTTTTCACCACTTTCCTATCTCCCCATTTTCTTTTCTTTAAAAGAAAATAGCGTGGGTGTGTGTGACAGTAAGCACTTTTAAGCAGTAGTAAGCGGGTGTGGTAAGCTGCTGCAGTGCGCATGTGTGACCTCCGTGCAAACCAGCACTAACCCGCTTACAACTGCTTAAAAGTGCCTTAGTCACTCTGAATGACAAGGCCTGTAGTTTTCTCAGCAGCAAAATAAAATACCTCCCTCAGTCTCGAACCCAGGACCTTGGAAACACTAGTCTGCATGACTTACCACTAAGCCATGACTGCTATACAAGAACATTGTGCTGAAAGAAATATATCATAAAATAGTAGGAATTAATGTAAAGGGAATATAGCAAGTCTAGTACACAAAGCATGTCATGTATATTTACTGTCAAATCTAGTGGATTTGTAAAATAGTACTGTGTGCTGAGAAACAGTCATGCTAGTTGGTGGCTACTAGGTAATAATGTCACAGTAGCATCTGGCAAGCCGCACACATACTCAGAGCAGGATAAACACTGCCATAGTTGAATAGTTAAGAGATCAAACATAGCAACTGTGACTGAGTTACAGGGAAGTCCATGATGTGAAAACAAATGTCAACTGTGCCCCACTGACACCCTGTCAAATGTACTAACAGTAGGCAGAAAGGTGTAACTACACATGCAATGGTAACTATGACTGACTGAAGGTATGCACCACCTGCACGGCACAAATGGTGTACTAATACATATGCTTGAAATAACCCACAGTCACAACTTCAGAGTATCAGAATATGTCATTGGAGTAACCCACTGCTATGTACCATTCCATGAGGCTGATAAAAGATGCACCGGAGAGTATCTGAGGCCTGCTCAGCAGCATGATCAAATACCCCTGTAAGTGTCAAGGCCCACACCATGGACAGACCACACTGCATGCAGTAACACCCTACCACAACAAACACATAGGGAATTGCTGCCCAAACAGATTTAGCAAGCATTACAAGCTGTGAATGTAAATGGAAAATAGGAAAGCCATAGCAACACATTACAGGAAAGACACCTAGCAGGCATACAAGGAGTGAATGTAAAGGCCAAATATAGAAGCCATAGCAACAGATTGCAAGAGCCACTGCTATATACCAGTTACACCACAATCCCCACAGGAAAGCACACACTCCCATATACACAGTATTACTAGTCGTAGGTGTCAGTTTACATGCACACGGCGAACAGGACACTGGAGGAAGGAATACTCAGCTTACAGAACAACATGCATTGCAGTGTCTACAACTCAGCCTGAAATATGAGAGACATACCAGCCCTTACACTCATAGAACAGTGTCCACAGCAAACCAGCATGGTCCCCACCCTGATAATCTGAAAGGGCTACGCCTACCTAACAGACCTTTTTATAGCACAGTCCTGTAATCACAGTGAGAACTGCAATCACTACACAACAGGCTGCATGCAGTTAGTAAATGCTGGCTAATAATTGGTGCAGAGGCCATCACATGGACATGTGCAGATACCTACAAAAGCATCCTGTACTCCCAGTCCACACATGCAATACTGTCATTGCAAGCTCCAAATAGACCAGCAAGGCAGCGCAGAGTTCAATATATTTATTAAATACTGATGAATGAAACAAACTAGTTTCGGCCAACAGCCTTCTTCAGTGTAAAACAGTATAATCAAGTTCATTTGAATCATCCTTTAAATACATATCAAGAGCCAATCAAAAGGTTGAGCCCATGAATACTGATAAGTATGAAGATTATTTGTAATACATGTTTGGGGCATTTAAAGTAAATCATATAGATATACAATAAAAATTGGTATATATACTCAGGTGAGGTCCATCCATAACATGAAAAGTAACCAACAAGTTACTTGCATAAAACAAAACAAATTATTAGTATATTCTAACAAATTTAATAACAATATATTCATACTTAGAATTGGTTTTATTATGCCATATTGAAGAGCCTCTATCAGGCTATTCAACAGTTCTTGGTTAGAGAAACCATAGATAAAAATATCAAATACTGACGTTCAAAGGACTCAGACATACTATGTCATAGAGGAGCATATGTTAGACCAAATAAATTTGGTATACATGAAAATGTATATATATATAGAGATTGGTAGTGGGCAAGGCAAATAATAAGCATAGAACAAAATTAGATCAACAGTAATGAGAATAGCAGCCTGAACATGATGGCTTTCACACTTGTCCACCATAAACATGACACCTATTATGTATCTGTCCAAGACAAGATAAGGGGCACCCAATAAATGCAAAAAATCAATATTAAATAATACGATTAATTATTATTATATTCTAACTTCTCAATCTGGAATGTATTCATGCTTAGGATCTAATTAGTCTTCCCATGTTGAATGAAACACACGTGCTTATAACAGTTTGGAATTGACAAAACCCATGGCTATTAAATGACTATTATAGATATTGGAAAATTTCTGCATGCTGTGTCTTAAGGAGCATATATTTGACAGCTACGTGTATCTATCCACATATATATATCAGTATTGGTCAGTTATTATATATAACTTATAATGGACATGGGATAACTATTATAGATATAGAAAATTTTGCATGCTGTATCTTAAGGAGCATATATTTGACAGCTGTATCTATCCATATATATATCAATATAGGTCAGTTATTGTATATAACTTGTAATGGACATGGGATACAATGAAAAAGGATCAACAATACTAAAATCTACAGCCTGAACATAAAGGCACATTTCTTGAAAAAGTGATGAGGGCTGTTATGTCTCTAGTACACCTATATAAATGACACCATTTACAAACCATAAAAAGATGAAGAAAAAACTAACAATATATCTGATTCCAACTTAAATTTTTTGAAATCTTAACACCCTGTTCAATATTGAGCCAGGATGTTTTAACATTCATAATCTTAAACAAATGTAAATGGGAGACCAATGAAAATTCCCCACTTGGTGTCCTATAGTTGAAGGTACTAATACTAACTCAATATATTCCC
This sequence comes from Protopterus annectens, assembly GCF_019279795.1. Lineage (NCBI taxonomy): Eukaryota > Metazoa > Chordata > Ceratodontiformes > Protopteridae > Protopterus > Protopterus annectens. The sequence continues at coordinate 395,492,842 of NC_056725.1, read as the reverse complement.
TACAAGTGATCATTTAGTCCCGGGTAAAATAAAGCCCCCAGTGTAATAATCCAGTGTTTCTCCTTTCGATCCAATAGCCCATGCCAACCTTGTTTGTTTGTTCTGTCCCCAGAAATGCGGTCAATGACCATAAAAGTGGTCATTGACCGCATTTCTGGGGACAGAACAAACAAACATTTACATTTGTTTAAGATTATGAATGTTAAAACATCCTGGCTCAATATTGAACAGGGTGTTAAGATTTCAAAAAAATTTAAGTTGGAATCAGATATATTGTTAGTTTTTTCTTCATCTTTTTATGGTTTGTAAATGGTGTCATTTATATAGGTGTACTAGAGACATAACAGCCCTCATCACTTTTTCAAGAAATGTGCAAGCCTTTATGTTCAGGCTGTAGATTTTAGTATTGTTGATCCTTTTTCATTGTATCCCATGTCCATTACAAGTTATATTCAATAACTGACCTATATTGATATATATATGTGATAGATACACCGTAGCTGTCAACATATGCTCCTTAAGATACAGCATGCAAAATTTTTTCTATATCTATAATAGTTATCCCATGTCCATTATAAGTTATATATAATAACTGACCAATACTGATATATATATGTGGATAGATACACCGTATGTCAAATATATGCTCCTTAAGACACAGCATGCAGAAATTTTTCCAATATCTATAATAGTCATTTAATAGCCATGGGTTTGTCAATTCCAAACTGTTATAAGCACGTGGGTGTTTCATTCAACATGGGAAGACTAATTAGATCCTAAGCATGAATACATTCCAGATTGAGAAGTTAGAATATAATAATAATTAATCGGATTATTTAATATTGATTTTTTGCATTTATTGGGTGCCCCTTATCTTGTCTTGGACAGATACATAATAGGTGTCATGTTTATGGTGGACAAGTGTGAAAGCCATCATGTTCAGGCTGCTATTCTCATTACTGTTGATCTAATTTTTGTTCTATGCTTATTATTTGCCTTGCCCACTACCAATCTCTATATATATATACATTTTCATGTATACCAAATTTATTTGGTCTAACATATGCTCCTCTATGACATAGTATGTCTGAGTCCTTTGAACGTCGGTATTTGATATTTTTTATCTATGGTTCTAACCAAGAACTGTTGAATAGCCTGTGATAGAGGCTCTTCCAATATGGCATAATAAAAACCAATTCTAAGTATGAATATATTGTTATTAAATTTGTTAGAATATACTAATAATTTGTTTTGTTTTATGCAAGTAACTTGTTGGTTACTTTTCATGTTATGGATGGACCTCACCTGAGTATATATACCAATTTTATTGTATATCTATATGATTTACTTTAAATGCCCCAAACATGTATTACAAATAATCTTCATACTTATCAGTATTCATGGGCTCAACCTTTTGATTGGCTCTTGATATGTATTTAAAGGATGATTCAAATGAACTTGATTATACTGTTTTACACTGAAGAAGGCTGTTGGCCGAAACTAGTTTGTTTCATTCATCAGTATTTAATAAATATATTGAACTCTGTGCTGCCTTGCTGGTCTATTTGAGGCCTTCTACTTGGTTTGGACCGCATCCTCTCGGCATAGGACTTGGTACATACTGTCATTGCACCCACTGGAGGTAGAGAGAGAGAAGGAGGGAGAGAGAGAGAGAGAAAAAAAAAATAAAAAGACAGACAGACAGACAGACAGACAGACAACTGCAAGCCTACACAAATGAAGCAACAAACACAGGTAATGTAAAGTACTACTATAATACTTTACATACTGTGAACCCTCCAGATTTTTTTTTTTTTGCAAGCCGCACACATACTCACAGAGCAGGATAAAACACTTCGCCATAGTTGAATAGTTAAGAGATCAAACATATGCAACTGTGACTGAGTTACAGGGAAGTCCATGATGTGAGAAACAAATGTCAACTGTGCCCCACTGACACCTCTGTCAAATGTACTAACAGTAGGCAGAAAGGTGTAACTACACATGCAATGGTAACTATGACTGACTGAAGGTATGCACCACCTGCACGGCACAAATGGTGTACTAATACATGCTTGAAATAACCCACAGTCACAACTTCAGAGTATCAGAATATGTCATTGGAGTAACCCACTGCTATGTACCATTCCATGAGGCTGATAAAAGATGCACCGAGAGTATCTGAGGCCTGCTCAGCAGCATGATCAAATACCCTGTGTGTCAAGGCCCACACCATGGACAGACCACACTGCATGCAGTAACACCCTACCACAACAAACACATAGGGAATTGCTGCCCAAACAGATTTAGCAAGCATTACAAGCTGTGAATGTAAATGGAAAATAGGAAAGCCATAGCAACACATTACAGGAAAGACACCTAGCAGGCATACAAGGAGTGAATGTAAAGGCCAAAAAAAGAAGCCATAGCAACAGATAGCAAGAGCCACTGCTATATACCAGTTACACCACAATCCGCACAGGAAAGCACACACTCCCATATACACAGTATTACTAGTCGTAGGTGTCAGTTTACAGCCACGCTTAACAGGACATTGGAGGAAGGAATACTCAGCTTACAGAACAACATGCATTGCAGTGTCTACAACTCAGGCTGATATATGAGAGACATACCAGCCCTTACACTCATAGAACAGTGTCCACAGCAAACCAGCATGGTCCCCACCCTGATAATCTGAAAGGGCTACTACCTAACAGACCTTTTTATAGCACAGTCCTGTAATCACAGTGAGAACTGCAATCACTACACAACAGGCTGCATGCAGTTAGTAAATGCTGGCTAATAATTGGTGCAGAGGCCATCACATGGACATGTGCAGATACCTACAAAGCATCCTGTACTCCCAGTCTGGCTGCACATGCAATACTGTCATTGCAAGCTCCAAATAGACCAGCAAGGCAGGCAGAGTTCAATATATTTATTAAATACTGATGAATGAAACAAAACTAGTTTCGACCAACAGCCTTCTTCAGTGTAAAATAGTATAATCAAGTTCCATTTGAATCATCCTTTAAATACATATCAAGAGCCAATCAAAGGTTGAGCCCATGAATACTGATAAGTATGAAGATTATTTGTAATACATGTTTGGGGCATTAAAGTAAATCATATAGATATACAATAAAAATTGGTATATATACTCAGGTGAGGTCCATCCATAACATGAAAAAAAGTAACAACAAGTTACTTGCATAAACAAAACAAATTATTAGTATATTTTTCCCTAACAAATTTAATAACAATATATTCATACTTAGAATTGGTTTATTATGCCATATTGAAGAGCCTCTATCACAGGCTATTCAACAGTTCTTGGTTAGAGAAACCATAGATAAAAATATCAAATACTGACGCCAAAGGACTCAGACATACTATGTCATAGAGGAGCATATGTTAAGAATGACCAAATAAATTTGGTACATGAAAATGTATATATATATAGAGATTGGTAGTGGGCAGGCAAATAATAAGCATAGAACAAAAGATCAACAGTAATGAGAATAGCAGCCTGAACATGATGGCTTTCACACTTGTCCACCATAAACATGACACTATTATGTATGGCGAGCCTGTCCGACAAGATAAGGCACCCAGTAAAAAATCAATATTAAATAATACGATTAATTATTATTATATTCTAACTTCAATCTGAATGTATTCATGCTTGGGATCTAATTAGTCTTCCCATGTTGAATGAAACACCCACGTTTATAACAGTTTGGAATTGACAAACCCATGGCTATTAAATGACTATTATAGATATTGGAAAAATTGCATGCTGTGTCTTAATGAGCATATATTTGACAAATACGGTGTATCTATCCACATATATATATCAGTATTGGTCAGTTATTATATATAACTTATAATGGACATGGGATAACTATAGATATAGAAAAATTTTGCATGCTGTATCTTGGAGCATATATTTGACAGCTACGTGTGTATCTATCCACATATATATCAATATAGGTCAGTTATTGCATATAACTTGTAATGGACATGGGATACAATGAAAAAGGATCAACAATACTAAAATCTACAGCCTGAACATAAAGGCTTGCACATTTTGAAAGTGATGAGGGCTGTTATGTCTCTAGTACACCCATATAAATGACACCATTTACAAACCATAAAAAGATGAAGAAAAACTAACAATATATCTGATTCCAACTTAAATTTTTTTTGAAACTTAACACCCCGTTCAATATTGAGCCAGGATGTTTTAACATTCATAATCTTAAACAAATGTAAATGGGAGACCAATGAAAATTCCCCACTTGGTGTCCTATAGTTGAAGGTACTAATACTAACTCAATATATTCCCTACAAGTGATCATTTAGTCCCGGTAAAATAAAGCCCCCAGTGTAATAATCCAGTGTTTCTCCTTTCGATCCAATAGCCCATGCCAACCTTGTTTGTTTGTTCTGTCCCCAGAAATGCGGTCAATGACCATAAAAGTGGTCATTGACCGCATTTCTGGGGACAGAACAAACAAACATTTACATTTGTTTAAGATTATGAATGTTAAAACATCCTGGCTCAATATTGAACAGGGTGTTAAGATTTCAAAAAATTTAAGTTGGAATCAGATATATTGTTAGTTTTTTCTTCATCTTTTTATGGTTTGTAAATGGTGTCATTTATATAGGTGTACTAGAGACATAACAGCCCTCATCACTTTTTCAAGAAATGTGCAAGCCTTTATGTTCAGGCTGTAGATTTTAGTATTGTTGATCCTTTTTCATTGTATCCCATGTCCATTACAAGTTATATTCAATAACTGACCTATATTGATATATATATGTGGATAGATACACCGTAGCTGTCAAATATATGCTCCTTAAGATACAGCATGCAAAAATTTTTTCTATATCTATAATAGTTATCCCATGTCCATTATAAGTTATATATAATAACTGACCAATACTGATATATATATGTGGATAGATACCGTAGCTGTCAAATATATGCTCCTTAAGACACAGCATGCAGAAATTTTTCCAATATCTATAATAGTCATTTAATAGCCATGGGTTTGTCAATTCCAAACTGTTATAAGCACGTGGGTGTTTCATTCAACATGGGAAGACTAATTAGATCCTAAGCATGAATACATTCCAGATTGAGAAGTTAGAATATAATAATAATTAATCGTATTATTTAATATTGATTTTTTGCATTTATTGGGTGCCCCTTATCTTGTCTTGGACAGATACATAATAGGTGTCATGTTTATGGTGGACAAGTGTGAAAGCCATCATGTTCAGGCTGCTATTCTCATTACTGTTGATCTAATTTTTGTTCTATGCTTATTATTTGCCTTGCCCACTACCAATCTCTATATATATATACATTTTCATGTATACCAAATTTATTTGGTCTAACATATGCTCCTCTATGACATAGTATGTCTGAGTCCTTTGAACGTCAGTATTTGATATTTTTTATCTATGGTTTCTCTAACCAAGAACTGTTGAATAGCCTGTGATAGAGGCTCTTCCAATATGGCATAATAAAAACCAATTCTAAGTATGAATATATTGTTATTAAATTTGTTAGAATATACTAATAATTTGTTTTGTTTTATGCAAGTAACTTGTTGGTTACTTTTTCATGTTATGGATGGACCTCACCTGAGTATATATACCAATTTTTATTGTATATCTATATGATTTACTTTAAATGCCCCAAACATGTATTACAAATAATCTTCATACTTATCAGTATTCATGGGCTCAACCTTTTGATTGGCTCTTGATATGTATTTAAAGGATGATTCAAATGAACTTGATTATACTGTTTTACACTGAAGAAGGCTGTTGGCCGAAACTAGTTTGTTTCATTCATCAGTATTTAATAAATATATTGAACTCTGTGCTGCCTTGCTGGTCTATTTGGAGCTTTCTACTTGGTTTGGACCGTGCATCCTCTCGGGCATAGGACTTGGTACATACTGTCATTGCACCCACTGGAGGTAGAGAGAGAGAAGGAGGGAGAGAGAGAGAGAGAAAAAAAAAATAAAAAGACAGACAGACAGACAGACAGACAGACAACTGCAAGCCTACACAAACAGCTGCAACAAACACAGGTAATGTAAAGTACTACTATAATACTTTACATACTGTGAACCCTCCAGATGTGTTATTGGTCTGTATCTATGTATATGAAGATGTGCATAGGGCCAGGGATAATGTAAGTACTACTATAATACTTTACATACTGTGAACCCTCCAGATGTGTTATTGGTCTGTATCTATGTATATGAAGATGTGCATAGGGCCAGGGATAATGTAAAGTACTACTATAATACTTTACATACTGTGAACCCTCCAGATGTGTTATTGGTCTGTATCTATGTATATGAAGATGTGCATAGGGCCAGGGACATACTGAAATTGTCATTGAAGGCTCCACATACATATGTATGTGACGGTAGCTGTGTGCACATAGCAATGTAGGTTGTAGTGCAATGTACAAGTAGGTTGTACAGTAATGGATGTTCAGCAGTACGTTACTGTGTGTATACATATGTGGAACTAAAAAGGAGTATATATATATATATATATATATATATATATATATATAACATGTGTATACGTATGTATATCGAGATATGTATGTATATATATATATATATATATATATATATATATATATATATATATAATATGCATATGTGTATACATAGATAGAGAGGGATGTAGAAATACATAGACATATATAGTTTCACAGTGTCATAGTTTAGTACTAGGCTATCTGCAGACAGTGTATAGAATAGATTTAGAATCTTGCCTCTGTATAGTAGTGACACAGTGAAGACGCCCCTACATAATAGCATTAGTTTACTGTGCCTCTGTCTAGTAGTGACACAGAGAAGACCCCTGCTGTAAAGCTATGATCTCCCATCCACTTGTCAAGAATGCACATGAAGAGTGTCAGTGAGGGTCTCTACCTAACATGAACTGGGATCCTGTTCCACAGTATGGGAAGCCTCTTAGTGATGGATCTGTCCCTACAGTATGTCCTATTTATATGTGTGCTGAGGTTTAAATCCGTAGCTGTCATGCTTCTGATGGATTTGGATTGTATGAGGTGGAACATGTCCATCAATACCAGATTGGACATGGCCTACTACATCAGGCACAGATCACCCCTACATAGGCAGTATGCTATGGAATAGAGCATGAGTTACGTTAGTCTGGCAGCATATGACAGTTGTTGTAGACACTTGATCCTCCTGGTGATGTACTTATGGGGTCCCCCTAGCTGTTGCAAGTGCCAGGTGAGGTACATACCAAATAGGGCATAGTACACAGTCATGGGCCTGATAAGGGAGGAGTATAGGGGTACAATGACCCCTTTTGATGTGGATGTGAATCCCTTCATGATAAGGTGGGCAAGGTAGGAAGTCCATCCAATCACTTTGGCAACATGGGTGTCAAATGAGAGGTCAGCATTGAACAGTGTCACCAGGTCTCCGATTACTTTGTCTGTACTCAGTGGGTTATTGTCTATGTGATAATATGTAGGTACCTTGTCTGTCCAAAAAGGTATGAGTATACATTACGTGGCATGCAGTGTAAGGCCATGACTCCGGCACCAGTTGTTGGTGTTCATGAGACCTGTCAGTAGGATGTATGTGTCAGCAGGTGTATCACCTATGGTGCCTAGTATGCAGCATCTTTGAACATTGTCAGCCACTACCCTCCCATGTCTGCTTCCACATCTGAGAATGATATGCCGAACATGAGCAGTCCCAGGACAGAGCCCTGTGGGACACCACATGTGACTGGCTCTGAATCTGACATGGCACCAGTGAGTTTGACTGTACGGTTTTTATCCATTAGCCAGTTTGCAACCCATCATGTGACATATGGATTTACATTTCAGCTGTTGATCATGTCTATGATGCCAGAGTGCGGTATTGTGTCGAATGCCATAGGCAAGTCCAGGTAGGCTGTACGGACCGCTGTGCCCTCATCAATGGCTCTAGTGACTGATTTGAAAAGGTCAACCTGGTTCATAAGGCAGGATCTGCCCTCTACAAAGCCAAACCGGGTGGGATCAAGTGTCTAAGTCCCCAATGTTTCTGTGTATGGGTACCATAATGATCCTTTCCATAGTGTTGCAGACCAGGCTGGTTAAGCTTATGGGGCGGTAGTTACCAGAGTCTGTAGAGGTGCCTCCTGTGTGGAGTGGGACTACTGTTGCTGTATGCCAGTGTCCAGGTACATATGCTGTAGTAAGGCTACGGCTGAATAGCATGTAATGTGCATGTGTAGCTCCTCTTGCAGTTCACGTAGCATGCAACCTGCAATACCGTTGGGTCCCATTGATGCTGTGTTTACAGCTCTGCTGAGGGTGGTTCCCAGCTGGACATCTGAGATGACAGGGAGGTTACAGTCAGCTGAGATAAGTAATTCCACATGTGTGGGTGAGGGAGGGGAGAAACCTGCACTGAACCTGTCTGCCAGACTGTTGGCATTATCTGTGTGTTCAGTGTAGCGTTTGTCACTGTGAACTAACTGTGAACACAACTGAGGGTTCCCACCCAGGTGTGTAACATAGTAGAGGAAGGCCTTGTGGTTATCTGTAGTGACCATAGCGATGTCCCTCTCATTGTTGGATTTGCATGTTTGTATGACAAAACGTATCTTTCTACTACTGCTGATCCGAGATGCCGTAGCTCTATGGAAGTATGCTCTGCCGTGCAGTAGCTACTTTCTGTTGTTATACAATTTGTTCAATGCTGGGGTCCACCAGACAGGATGCCTGCTCTTGGTGGAGAGGGTCATGGTTTCATTTGTGATTGCATGATCCATGCATTCTTGGAGATGTCTGTAGAAAGCATATGTGAAGGTGTCTGCATTGTGGGAAGTGGTTTACACTGGCCCAGTGGGCATTAAGGATACCAACTCAGTTATAAGAAGTGTAAAGTCGGCATGTGAGAGGTTTCCCACTGTAGTCTTTTGTGTTGTGGGGGAGGTGGGATATGTATATCCAGGGGGATTAGTCTGTGGTCAGATGTGACTAGTGAGGGGTATACTTCCAGTGTGTAGCACATTGTCCCCATGTTTGTGATGATCAGGTCTAGTATATTATCTCCTGTTGTTGGAGAGGTGACTAGCTGTTCCATTGCATTTGACATAGTGAATTCCGGGAACCTTTGGGCTAGGGTGTTTGGGGTAGAATAATGCACCCAGTGTATGTTAGGGTAGTCGCAGTATCCCAATATGATGGTGTGTGGTGGGACATTCATATCCTCCAATGTCTACAGGAAGGATGACTGTGGTCCCCGAGATTGGGAGGGTGGTCTGTAACATGCTACCAGTTGTATAGCAGGTTTGCCTATGGTTATCTGCACCTGGATGGTCTGTGATGCTCCATGTGTTGCCACTAACCTGGAGGTGTGTGTGTCCTCCATGAATATGGACACACCCCCTCCCTTTTTGTTTTGTCCTGAGTCCTGGGGCCAAAATGCATGATACACAGTATAGCCTGGTACCACTGGTGTGCTCTCAGGAGTCTTGAACCAGGTACTAACTTACTGCACAGACATCGAGATTGGTAGAATATGTACATACAGATATATGTAATACACACATACATATATAGATATCTGTAGAGACTTATACATATACAGATAGATCTGACTGACAACAGATATGTCTGTATATGACTATCTCTCTCTCTCTGTCCCACCCCCTCACACTCACCCTGTGTCTCTCTTTCATTCTCTCCCCCTCTCTCCCCACATCTGTATGTATATATCTACATCTATATATACATATTTTATATACATATATACAAACAGATATATATCCATATACAGATATAAATATATCAATATATATATATATATATATATATATATATATATATATATATATATATATGTACATATATATATATAGACTGTGTGAGGCACATGTGTGCAGATGTCTTGCAACAGGTGCCTGGTGTCACAGGCATGGAGTGAACACCAGTGTGGATACTGGAGTACCATACCCCATTCAAAAACACTGACACCAGTAACCACCACATATGTACATGCCTGCCCACCGCTGCATGTGGCAGGGGGGAACAGGGTCAACAAGTGTACAATAGGCTCCACATTGATATACACAGTGGCACAGTAGTCCTGTAATACCTGTACATGGAATGTGTCAGCGGACATGGTGTGTCAGCTATGAACATGTAGGTCACTGTACCCCTCCACACCCCACAATGTCCTACACGGTATGTACCTCCCATGACAGCTACAGATATGGAGAAGGACACAGGCATATGCAAGTAACTGTGTCAATGCACACAAACACCACAGAGCACACACAGACTACCTACACAGAGGTTACCACTGCTAGATATACATAGTTCAGTCACACCCATGACAGTTATCTAACAACCATGGTAACACCTCCAACATCCACAACACAAATTACCTATGTCTGTCGTCCTTGTCACTGCAGTATAGAGCACATGGTGGTACAGGACCCTAACCACAGATATGACATACCCTGTAGTAGACCACACAGAATTAAGAAGCAAGGCTCCCCATGAGTAGATGTCAGACATACCCCTGCTGAATGTTATGCAGATATGTAATATGCCATATGAGTCACCCTGTTTAACTGTTTGTAAGAAGCAGGTATGATCATAACACATATGTCACAAGGGGCAGGGTAGCATGACAGTATGCTGCTGTAGGCCCAGAGCCAAAAGCACACTACCTACCTAGGACACAATGCACACCCATGAACACATTGCAAACGGAATATGTGAGGTGGAATGAGTGTGCTAGTGACTGGGTGCATGTTGTGTACTGGTGTGATTGCTCACCATGACTGTCTGTCTGTCATGGTAGTGTGTGTCCTTGGTGTGAGGCCAGAGACAGGTGTGTGAGGTATTGCGATCAACACATACTACATTGCCATATGTTGTGCTGTGTTACCCTGTATGTCACTGTGGTGTAGGTAGGGTTATGACAAGTAAGAATAGTGTGCATTACCAGTGAAATATGTAACGTGCATTGTGTGCAGTGCATGGGCTGATAATGTTCCCCATACAGTACCTTGATACAAACCCCCAGTGTGAGGTTGTGTATTGTACCTGAAACAGTGTGTTGACTGCTGCAGTATACTAGTCTGTCGTATGGAGTGTGCCAGGTACTGTTGCACAGTTATCGGATGAGCACTGATATCTGGTCATGTACATGTGTACCCCCCAATAGACAGACAGATGCTATATATGGTGCTTAAGTTATATCACTGCAGTCGAGTATTATGTGCATTATGTGTGCTATAGTTTGCTGACAGATATTGCTGACATATTTTCCTTCTCCTTTTCAGGGCCATGGTTCACCAGCGGAACCCTGTCTACTCCGCTGCAGAGGAGGAGGAGATACACCAGAGCCTGGTGCGGGATTTCGCTGTACTCTTTTCCCGCACCAGCCAGAACCAGCAGGAGAGGGCTGCACTGTGGCAAGACCTGGTCCATCGGGTAAATGACATAGGCACACATAACCGGACATATGAGCAGGTACGCCATCACTGCAGTGATTTAATTAGAAATGTCCTTCAGCGTGCGTCAGATATCCACAGGCAGCAGCTTGCCACAGGTGGTGGGGTGGCTAGACATCCCCCACTCACCAGACTGGAGGGACTACTCCTGAGTGTTGTGGCTCCAGCACAGCAGCAACAACAACAGCATACACGTGTAACGTGGAGGCTGGAGCCACACAACAGCAGGACACAGAGCGTGCAGGTAACATGCCATGTGTATAGTTGACTATTCTGTACACTGTTAGGTTATGCATGTGTGAGGTGTGTCCTCGTTTTGTAGCTGTAATCTTGGTAATTATTGTGCATTAGTGATATCCTCAATATCTGCAGTACACCTGTGGAAGCTAACTGTTGCACTACTGAACTGTATCATGCCCACAGTATCAATGGCACAGTTGTGCCCACTGACGATAAATGTCTCTTTTCTGCAGGTCCCTCTGGTGTAACAGCAAAGCAGCCTATCCATGCTGGTAAGTGTGTAATACCATTACCTTCAATACTCTGTATACTAATAGTAATAATAGGCTGAAGCAGTAGTGCTATGTGTTTGATTGCAGGTGTGTTTGTGTCTGTGGGTTGATATCTCATATACTGAGGTGTGTGCATGTGTGCATGTGTGCATGTGCCCATGTGTGCATGTGCGCATGTGTGCATGTGCGCATGTGCACATGTGTGCATGTGTGCATGTGCGCATGTGTGCATGTGTGCATGTGCCCATGTGTGCATGTGTGCATCAGTAGTGGCATTGTGTACACATTGTAAACTGTGTTTCCTGTCTTACTCCCACAGGTTCTGGTGCTGCTCTGGTGTCGTGCAGCAGGGAACCTGAATCAGCTGCTGTGGATAGTGATAATGATGATACCTGTGTAATGGCACAGGTAGGTGTGCCAGGGTCCATCATTGGTCAGCCAATTGACACTACACAGCTGTCGACCCCATCAATGCGCACAGTCATCCTGCCAATACATCCTTTTTCACCAATGTCCCTAGGTGGTGGACAGGATACAGTGGGCATTGACCAGGGTAATGTGGTACCGGTGGAACATGCACCCCCACACTGCAGCCATGGCCAGGGTCCTGACACGGTACCACACAGGCAGACGTCCATGGGTTCTCATGGGAGCATCCATGGGCGTATCGCCCCTGTCAGACGTGCCCACAGAGGTCTTTCAACCCCAGCTATGTTTCGGGCTGTAATGTAGGCACAGTCACGTATGGAACGGTACACCAGACAGGGTCTGAGGGAGCTGGGAGCATGTCGCACAGCCATGAGTGACAGTATGCATGATGTTGCGGCTGTCATCCGCAACTTCACCGAGTTCATTGACAGACGTTGGGGGGACACATTAGATCTGTTCCACAACTATATGTCCATGAGCCAGGGCAATGGTGGACGGTTGAGGCGTCGACGTGACCGTATGCCAGCAACAGCAGCAGCTGGCAGCCATCGCGGACGACAACAGGGTCGCAGCCGCTCACATAGTGCCAGCAGCAGCCCCAGTAATACTGGGTCTGTGCTGTCATCAGACCACCCCAGGAGACCATGTGCATGTGGCACTGGACAGTCCCAACAGGGACCTGTCTCCAGTCAACAAACACTTGCTTCTGATGACAGTACCCAGTCTGGCTTAGTACCTGATACGGTCCGTAGCACCCCTGCCAGGCACAGGTACCGTGTCCGTGGCCACAGACAGTGATCTGTATGACCTGGCAGGTACAGTCTGTGGCTGTCCACAAACACCTGTATATGGCAGCCATGAGGTGGGACTGTGTGCATTCATACACACATGCAAAGTGATAACACCTAGGGCTACTGCATACACTTTACACTGCATCAATATTGCCCCATCTTGTACTGCTGTCCCTCACCAACACACACACACAGACATGTCAATTGGTTGTATCAATGGCAGACTCAGGCATACCAGGTACACACCCTGTGCATATGATGCAACTGTGCCACCTCCTGCAATCTGTAAAATCAGTTCAGGAACAGGTTAACATGGTGCTGATGAATAGGGTGACTACATAGACGTATTGTAATAGTATGATGTTGACAACAGTACAGTGTAATTATAGCATTGTGGGTATATACCAGCATGCCTGATGCAGTTACAGTATGAATGTCATTATATTGTTTTGTACACCCATAGTAATTCCCACAGTGTTCTGTCTGCACATCTTTGCACACTGGTGGTGAGGCTGTGAAGGGATGGCCATCTACATAGGTAGCACAAGGGATACAACAATGTACATATTGATACTCAATGATGGCCATGTCAACTGCGAGTTGCATGCTGTCCACACACAACTCTGCAATGCAGATGTTTCAGGATGTTGATATCTGTGCAGTACTACACAACAGGTTCAAGGCTCACAAGAGCACACTAGCACTACAAGGTCACACCTCATACCATGCATAACAGCACCAAAACACAGAACTACCTATGACAGGAGGGAGAGTGTCCATACATGTCAAGGATACTGTGGTGCCAGGACAGGTAGCATACATCATACTAAGTCTGGAACTGCTGAGTGAGGGCTCAGTGTCTGTTATTTGACATGTGTACTATTACAGGTATGAGCACTTGGGTATCAGGCCAGTTATTCAACATTATGAAGGTACGTGGTCTATACACTTGTGTGGGGTGCGGCTGGACCCAGCCCGTCTGACCTGGAATGTCTAGGTACTGGCTTATAGTGCCTGCATATATGCACTGTTACCTACTGGAAGTCGTACACCTTGTTTGTTGTAGCATAGTCTACATACAGGCCTGCTGACTGTAGCTTTGTTTGTATGCATGTTTGCCTGTTATGTTCCTGAAACACTGATTCCACCTGCAGTGCAGATATACAGTGCCTCTGTGGATCCCTAGTGACATCTGTGTTGCTTACTGTACTGATGTCCATGTGTCACTTGACAGAACGTCACTGTTTGTCCTGTTTGCATGTAGCTTGCCTGTAACACATTGCATATGACTTACCTCACATTTGCTCAAGACAGCATTCATATATGCCAGCACTAACAAATCAGGAGCACTACACCCTCACATAGTCACCTTGAGTACCTTGTTCCCCATTGGCCCTATGTGTCGTTACTTAGTATGGGTGTCACAATGCTATGGTAGCATGTGCAAAGGTCACCTGTCGATCTACTCTCAGGTCCAGTTGGTGAATCTGTGAGTTATGTGGCAATGTTACAGCTGCCTCATGTACACAGACAACCCTCTCCCCTTCCCATACACGTACAACACATGTGAGAGATGCAACCACATAGCCAAACTGGGGGCTAAGCTCTGTTTACACAGCACTGGCATTCCCTGTCAGGTGGAGTGGGATACTACAGTGAATACAGTACCAGTGTCCCATAGACCTGCCACGACCACAATCCAAACACAGAAACACACAGGTACATTATTGGGCTCTCAGAATAGTATCCTGCCTGAGCAGCTGACACCTGCAAAGCAGACACACAAGCAAACGTTAAGCCAGAGCAGAGCACATGCAACACATAGCTCACAAAGCCTGTGTGCCAAACAGTCACAGGCCATACGGCTAGACAACACACCTGCTACAGTTGTATGAGGTACCTCTATTGTCACATACATGGAAGTCCTGCTCCCAGGCTGAACAAGGTGACGGTCACGCTGAGCTGCCCGTCGGGCACTATGATCCACTACATAACACAAGCATACCGGTCACTCCAAGGCATGTAGAAGTATGACTCAGTCATTGTCTGTGCCAGTGTGTATGACCTCTGATGCACATCCCTGGACTACATGTTAGGGGACATAGAGGGGCTCTCTGAGCTTGTGGCACAGGCTGGTATGACCCTGGCCTTGAGTAGCATCTCACCCTCACCATGAATGCTGCCACAATATGTAGACAGGATCATCAGTTTCTGCAATTAACATATCTTTCAGTGACATTCAAAGGGGATCCAATGCCTGTCAGTGTGGGATTACATGCTGGACATGCCACATTGCTTTGCTTGGGACAGCTTGCACCTGTCACCCATGGGCCATTGTATATTGGCAGAGGCTGTTGCTACACACATAGTGCCTTTGTATGCAAGGCTGACATTACATAGCCACCTACACAGGTATCACACGGGATGGGACACTAATAGCAATGCTACTCAACAGCAGCAGTGTAAACCTCAAGATGCATGCAGTGGAAAATGTCCTTAGCATGGGGTACAGCAATATCCGTGCAGTAACAGACTCCTGGCACAAGGCTCCCAGGTGCACATCATCAGTGCCAGGTCATTCCTGATACCATGCTTGTCATCCCCTACACATGCACCAAACCAGAACAGGGGGGATGTATCCAAAGGCACCTCAGATACACACACCCCCAGGTTGGTGGCACTGCACAAAGCATCAGATCCTCTCCATGTGCAACACACAGCGGGTTGGACTGCCTTCAGGTTCATAGCCTGGCACACACCACACTCCCATACCCAGGAAACCCACTTGGCCTTCCTGACAATACTGGGAATATGACGGTCTCTACACACACCATTATATGGTTGTACTGCGACTACCCTAACATACAGTGTGAGCATTATTCTAACTGCAAGACCCTATCTGAAGGGTTCCTATCATTCATTCCCTGCATTGCTATGGAACAACCTGTTACCGCTCCCACAAGTGGTGACAACATGCTGCACCTGTTCATCACCAACATGTGGACTATATGCTCCAGACCAATTATGTATCCCTCGCTGGTGGGATAACACCATCTACAACCCACACTGTATAGTCACATACCACATGCAGCCCCTGCACAGAACACCACAGTCATACAGTTGTCTGATGCATATTCCATGTATTCACATGAGGCAGGCTTTGGACATGGGAACTCTTGCAGTTCACAGGTACATATGTGTAGGTGGCACACACATACATCATGTGTGCATTGACATTACTAATATAATGTATGTCATGCAATATTGGGAACAACACCCTACACACATGGACAAACTGTGTGACAAAAATACACATGGCATTTGTAGGATTCAAACCCCTACCTAACTATGTTATGACACTTGTGAGAAACGCATTAGCAGAGCGTGCGATTTGCATTTCTGGGGTGATTGCTTTCTCCTGCTGTACTTATAGGGTGCTGACATCATCAGTGTTTAGACAGTGGAATATGCAGCATGTGTTGTGTAGTACTAGTTGCCAAAAGGGACATTTTTCATACACATGGAATTGCACACACTACTCCCCACGCACATTCATACACACACTGGGCACTTGCAGGATTCAAACCCCTACCTAACTATGTTATGACACTTGTGAGAGACACATTAGCAGAGCGCACTACTTGCATTACTGGGGGGATTGCTTTCTCCTGCTGTACTTATAGGGTGCTGACATCATCAGTGTTTAGACAGTGGAATATGCAGCATGTGTTGTGTAGTACTAGTTGCCAAAAGGGACATTTCTCATACACATGGAATTGCACACACTACTCCCTCACACACACACTGGGCACTTGCAGGATTCAAACCCCTACCTAACTATGTTATGACACTTGTGAAAGACGCATTAGCAGAGCGCACTACTTGCATTACTGGGGGGATTGCTTTCTCCTGCTGTATTTATAGGGTGCTGACATCATCAGTGTTTAGACAGTGGAATATGCAGCATGTGTTGTGTAGTACTAGTTGCCAAAGGGGACATTTCTCATACACATGGAATTGCACACACTACTCCCCCACACACATTCACACACACACTGAGCACTTGCAGGATTCAAACCCCTACTTAACTATGTTATGACACTTGTTAAAGACGCAGTAGCGGAGCGAGATATTCACATTACTGGGTATAATTCCTGCTCCTGACATATGTAGAGTGTGCTGACATCATTATGGATGAAGAGGTATGTACATCTGTGACTATCCATCAGTACAGGGGAGAGAATATCTATGCATTAACTTTGCACAGGCACAGTGACCTACTGTACTGTGGAGGCAAACGCCAAATACACTGTGGATAGCCTTCTGTATTCCCTAGGGACAACAGCCAGGTATTGCACTCTACGGCCATATGTTCACCTGTCAGATGCAAGTATCTGTTGCTCATATACTGTTTGTGGGTCTTTATTGCCATAGCCTTCCCTCTCTCTAGAAACAACGTGTGTACTGTGGGAGATGTTTGCATATGAGTGTGATCCAGTACTTTACTTATGTCTCTGTTGTAACTTCACTGGGTGCACTGGGCAGATGTCTGTATTGTGGGAGGTTCCTGTGTTAACACATAGAAATGCCAGATATGTGTGCAACTGCTGAACTGTGATATGGCCTAAGTGTGTAAGCATGCCCAGTTTGCAGTTTGTATGGCTTCTTGACTGCCACATCTCATTTATCTAAGTGTGCAAGCATGCCCAGTGTGACCTTTCCTTATGTTGGGATTTGTGGGCCATCACATTTGTGTTTGTGTGTGGACGCCATCTATATATCACATGTACAGTTGAGTGTTGGACATCAGGTTGTGTTCTTACTGCCCAACTGCTTTGTGCCTGAACCTAACAGGCATTATGCTGTGCCTGCAGGGTCGCCATGGGATAGTTTGCATACAGTTGTCATCATCCTTTCCTGCTGACCAAACAGTTGTATTGTCGTATAGTGTACTGGTGCAGTACTTTCACTGTGGTGGACAGTATAATCGGTTTCAGTCCTATCACTGCTTGTAATATTTATAGTGAGCACACCAGATTGGTTGAGGGCCAGTTGTGCAGATATGACCATGTTGCATTTTGTTCAGATATGGACAGCATAGTACATGATTGTCCGACATTGTTAATGTATTCCACAACTTGTGTGGACAGTGACAAACAATGTCCATGTGCCCTAGTCCATTTGTAATGCTAGTCAGAGAGTGTTTGTCCTTCAACACACATTTACTGGTGTTTGCCATGACATATGTCACGGTTAGTGTGCTGTGCCTCTGTCTACCCGTGACATACAGGTGATATCCAGGGTACACCTACCATCTCCCATCCAGTCATCATGATTCCTCTGGATGACAGTCACTGAGGGACTCCCTGGATATCCTGTAGTGGGAGTTTAGTCATGAGTGGAGTGAGCTTCTGGGTTATGGACCAATTGGTACAGCATGTCCTGTTTATGTCTGTGCTGGGGTTCAGGCCTGTCAGCTGCATAGGTCACCAGCATTCAGTGTTTACATGGTGCCAAATGTCCATTGATACCAGGTTGGTCATGGCTCTATACATCAGGCACAGTTCACCTCCAGCCAGGCAGTATGGCACTGTGTGGAGCTGCAGTTTCTTTACTCAGGCGACACATGGCATCTGTTACAGCTCTGCAATCATCCTGGTGGGGTATTTGTGTGGTCTTTCCAGTCGCTGCAGGTGTCTGCTACGGTAAATCTCTGAAGGGCCATTGTACACAATTGTGGGGCTGCTGATGGATGACTGGAGAGGCACATTGCCATACCCTAACCAAGCTGTGCTTACCTTCATGATTAGGTGGGTATATGGTATGTTTCTGTAACCACTACAGACACATGGTTGTCACATGCAGGATATCTATCACCTTGTGTCCCCAGGTCTGTTACTGATGTACTTACTGGGTTAACACCTATGTGGTAATTTCTTGCCATGTACTGTGTTTCCACAGGGGTTGACTATACACTATTCTGCATTTAGCTTGTTGACATGGCTGTAGCACCACTTGTGTGTTTCTATGTGTGCCTTTTGTAGGTTGCTTGTGTCAGCTGGAGGGTCCGATATGGTGGCCAGTTTGTAGTCCTCTGCAAACCTGTTCAGACAGAGTCCGTCCATGTTGGCCTGTACCTATGTGGCATATATAGCATACACGAGAGGTCCCAGGACCATGCCTTGTGGGATGCCAGTTGTACCTGGTTTGCAGTCTGCCATGGCTACAGCATGTCTGCCAGGTCAGTCCTGTCCTTGAGCTGGTTTGCAACCCATCTACTTGCACAGGGGGTTATAGTTAGGCTGGTGAGCTTATCTGTACTGCCAACTAGGGTATTGTATGGAAGGGTTTAGCAAGGTCCAGATAGGCTGTGTGATCAACATTCCCCACATCACTGGGCTTGGTGCATGTTTCACATGAGTCAGACATGTGTACGGGCCAGGATCTGCCCTATGACAGCCACACTGGGTAAGGTCCAATGTCTGTAGGTATCCAATCTTGTTATTCATGGGATCCATGATCATCCTCTCCATTACTTTGCCAACCTAGATAGTTGGGGTTGAGGAGTGATAGTTTGCAGTATCCATTCAGGCACCTCCTTTGTGGTGTGGGACCACTGTTGCTGTACACTGCTCTTTGGGTACATATCCTGTGGTAGGACTGATAGTGCACAATAATGATATTTGCTGTTCCATTCTTCTTACAGTACTTGTTGGACACAACCCAGGACAGCATCTGGTACCATTGATGCTGTGTGCTGTGCTTTGTGGATGCTGGCTGTTACCTCAGCATCTGCAATGTTGGGGGGCCAGCACTCTCCTGGGATAGATATTTGGCAGTTAGGTGCTGGTGGGGAGGTTGGAAGGAATCTGTTTGGTAGGCCGTTGGCAATGTGTGTGGGTTAGGTGTATTGTTTGTGATATTAGAGTGCTGCAGAGCATATCTGTGGATTATCACCATGGTTCCTACCATCAGGTAGGACAGCTGTGTGATAATCCTTTGTGTCCTGCACAATTTGTATCATCATAGGTTCATAGGTTCATACTAGGCTATCTGCCCTGACCTTGTTTGAGCATGGACAGACTGTGTGTGGGTCTCAACACTTGCAATGTGCATATTATGTCCACGTAGGGTTTACTTTCCTAGATGTGACACAGGGATGGCCCCCAGTGTACACCTACTATCTCCCATGCACTTCACCGGATTTCCCTTGTTGAGTTTGTGTGTGGAGCTCAGCCTATCATGGACTGAGATTCTGTTCCAGAGTGTCCTGAGCCTCTGGGTTATGGATCTGTCCCTCCAGCACATCCTATTAATCTATGTGTAGAGGTTCAGATATCTCACTGTGGTGTGTCTACTGGATTTGGGGTTTCTGCAGTGGAGCATGTCCATTCATTCTGGATTGGACATGGCCTTGTACATCAGGCATACATCACCTCTGACTGTGCAGTATGCTTCTGAATTGGGCTGTGGTTTCTTCAGCTAGGCTGCAGATGTCCAATGTTTGGACCATTTATCCTGTTGGTGGGGTACATTTGGGGTCTTTCTGACTGCTGCATGTGTAAGGTAAGGTACATCTGAACTGGGGGCATAGTTGTCACTTATGGGCCTGATAAGGGAAGGGTATGGGGGCACAGTGACCTCTGTAGCTCTACATGTGCATCCTTTCATATTAAGATGGGCAATATAGCAGGTCTTCCTGGCCACCTTGGCAATGTGAGTGTCACATGACAGGTTTCCGTCCACTTGTGTCCCTAGGTCCATGATTACTTCTTCCATACATAATGGATTGCCACCTATGTCATACTTTGTGTGTGCCTTGTTTGGTATTTGTTGAGACATTCATACTCTGAAGTGTCTTCGGGAAGGCTGGCTGGGGTACCTGGGTTTGTGTGTGGGGTCTGTAGCAGGCTTCAAACAGGTACACAGTTTGAGACAGTGTTACTTGCCCGTGGATAGTCCATGCTGCTTCTTGCTGTGGTACCAACCTGGGGGTGTGGTTATTCTTGATAATTACTGGTAGCCACACTCCTACTGTCATGTGTTTCATGTTTTGGAGCTGTAGAGAATGGTATGAGGCATAACCTGGTAGTATTAGGGTGCTCTTCTGGGCCTTGCCCAGGTTTCTGTTACAGAACACATTACCATTCTCCATGCTGTGGTGGGTTTGGTCTGCATGCACCTTGCAGGTTAGACTTCTGGCATTGGGTAGCATTATGTCCAGGTTATTATCCCTTGTGCTACCTATGTTGGTGGGTTTGTGTTTCCAGACTTACCTATTCCAGCCACAGTGGGGGTGACAACAGCCTTTGCCAGTATCTACACAGCCAGGTGTGTTGGGTGCGTGCCATCCCTAGCAGGTGGGGCATCATGTCTTGCTTGGCATGTCAGCCCAGGCTGTCAGCCATGTGTTCCCCCTTGCTAACAGCAATACCTCAGCCAATTATTGTACTTGATCTTGTTGTCTTCATAGTGTGGCATCATGCTTGGTGAGGGTGAGATGTTAGGTTGGGTCTTCATGTTTGCATATACTAGATGGTGTTACATTGCTTAACACATGGCAATCATGCCTCAGGTGGTGGTGTAGGGCTGCCTCTGTCGGATGCACATACTACACTTCCTGTACATGTTTGAGAGCAGGTTATGTCATGTTAGGCATCCCTGTTACTATATGAGTGAGTCAGAGAGGGGTATCATTCCCAGGGATCCTACTGAGCCAGTGTATGTGCTATGTGTTGCCTCTTTGCCAAGGCCAGGGCATACTGGGCATGCCTCCTTCTGCCTACTGGGGCAGGCTCAGGTTGTTCCTCCTCTGAGTCACGCTCTGCCTGTGATGGCCTTGGCAATGGTGGGGGGCTGTTTGTCCCGGCCCTATGCTGGTCCTGCTGCAGCTGTTTTCACAGGATCATATTATGTAGCATAGCACATACCATAACAATTTGGGTACATGTAGTTGGTGAGTACTGCAAGGCTCCACCAGAAGTGTCCAGGCACCGGAACCGAGACTTGAGCAGCCCAAATACATGCTCTATTACATTACGTGTTTGTGAGTGTGCCTCATTATGGCGTTCCTGTTCAGGTGTGTGTGTGTTTCTGATGGGTGTCATCAGCCACGGCTCCAGTGCATAACCTGCATCCCCCACTAGGTGACCATGTGGGATGTCCCCATTGGCAAATGTCTGGTACAGCTGCATCAAATGCCAGATATGGGAATCATGGTAGCTCCCAGAGCAGCCAGCACACACATTCATTATTATACCCTGGGCATCACACATGACCTGGCAGTTGATGGAGGGGAAGCCCTTGTGGTTAATGTACGCCCTACCCCGCTCACCGGCTGGTGCTTTGATGTGTATGTGCGTGCAGTCTATTGCACCCACTACCTCAGGGTATTCCGCTATTTGCTGGAAGAGACGCATATTGCTGGCCAATACCTCACGGGCATTGGGGAAATATACATGATCACCGACATGTGCTGACATGGCATCCAGGAACTGGTGCAGTACCCTGGAGGCTGATGCCTGTGATATCCCCATCATATCACCAGTTGGTCTCTGGAAGGTACCTGTTGCTAGTATTCTTAGGCCAACACATACCTTGGTTTCCACTGGGATGGGTTCCCCTCTGTTGGTTCTGTGTGTGAAGCGTGGCCTGCAAAGCTCAACAATTTGCTGCAGGAGGTCTCTGTCCACTCTATAGCGCTCCACTATCTCCAGCTCATGTAACCCCTGGTAGGTGACCCTGGGCCTGTACATTCTTCTCCGTATCCTCACTGTGGGTTGTCTGGCAGCATTTCCATTGTCACCACCCTCAGCAAGTCTCCTATGTCTCCTTATGACAGCTATGGCAGCCCCTAGCATGTTTGGTCTGAGTGCAGCTTTTTCAGTTTTCACTTCTACTAGCTTACTGCTGTCTTGCAGTGTCTCTTGAGAGAAACATACTGCAATGCTGTCTGCAGTGTTTTAAGTGCTGGGCTGGGCTTGTATTCTGCCTGTGTAATTGCCTGCTTCTAATTGTTTTCACCTGCTACCTCTACAAGTATTCCCTGCTAGTTTCCTACTATTTCTTCTGCTTCCTTTTCCTCTCTGTTTCCTCAGGGGGAGCAGCGCGCATACCAGCGAAAACACGCTCACAGTGGCTACCACGCGCACACACATGCTTACATGGACCAGAATCTGCTTATTTGGATTAAAACGCACGCACACCAGCGCAAACAGGTCTACAGATCTTTAAACAGGCTCCTACATGCTTACTTTGTCTTACATGTGCACACTCTGTCCTACTCGCACCTCCCAGCGCTTTACGTGCATGCACGCATGACAGCAAGAAACTTTGGTGTTGGCCACAGTGTACACCTTCCATTTCTTGACTTTCCCATGCTTATCTGTTGACACTCCTCTTTTTCTGCTGTGTGATTGACATGTTTCACATACCACTTTGCTCCAATGAGCTTGATTTCTTCCTGACATTCCCCCCTGTGATGTCACCTATCTCCTACCCTGTTACTCCCCCTTATCTAACTCTTATACTACACGGAATGTGCTCATTTGCTATGTGACAGTGTGATTCACTATCCTACCACTCATTTACATAGGATTGCCTACTAATGCTTAGTTACATGTCTTACACTCAGCTTCCCCCCTTAGCAATCACTAGACGGTGGCCATGTTGTTTTTGGTCTGCTAGTCCCTGCATTGCAAATCCATGCATTACATAAAACCCACATTTGTGGGTTTCAAACCTTTATTTTTATGTTTTGTATAGCGCAGCCCATTTGCGCGGGGCTGCGCTGCGTTTAAACATCGCCGATCTCCGAAATTTTTTTTTAATTTTATTTCATGTTTGCATCGGGTACCATGCCAATGGCCACATATTTGGCCATCGGCATGCTGACTGCAACATTTACACACTTTATTTGGAGCTGTCACGGCTCCGTTGTGTTATTTGCAGTAACGTACTCAGTTGTCAACTGAGTACATTTCTGCAATTAACACGACTCTTACACGGGCTGGTTTCAGCTTTGTGGATCGCTAATCTACCTCATTTGCATGCCTTTCGGCTGCAAGTGGGGTGATTAGCATATCCACACCCTGCCCATGTAAGAGTCATTTTAGCTGTCTCTTACATGGGATTTCGGGCTGTTCCTGGATCACGATGGCTGCATGGTGTCTTACACGACTCTTAGACTCCGTGCAAGCCATCGTGAATCCTGCCCATACTCTTAAAGCTTACACAATGGGAAACTCAATTGTATTAATATATAACCTGTCTGGTGCATGTAAAGAGATATTAACTGTTTTTATGATATTAATTTACATAGATATAATTTTCACATTTTTCTAAATATCTGAACAACCAAGTAACACAGACAGAACTTCTTAGCCTCTTATTAAAGCTCTCAGCTAGTTGAATAAAATGTTGCTGGCAGTATGTGTGTAACTGGAGTAGTTACTGAGATACTGTAAATTGTTTTCAAAATATTACAAATGTAATAGTTACTCCCCCGGATTTACTAATCTTCCATGCAGGACTAATCTAATCCTGCACGGACGTGGCAGTTTAGGAGGAGGACGGCAGCGAGCCATTCATATTAATGAAGGAGCGCTGCCTGACCTCCTAATCCTACACAGAGCTTGGACGAGTACAGGGGGCATGTCTGAGAGCAGAGCTCTCAGAATAAACATGCCACTGCAAAGTAGAACAGCAGAAAGTGTAAATGAATAAGCAAGACCGCTCATAGGTGTCCGCATTTCCCCACCAATAGTCCTCCATGTGTACAACAGCAACAGGACATAAAAATAAAAAGAAGAAACCCTTTTTTTTTTTTTAAACCCTGAGTACAGCTAACTGTAGGTGCGTGGATTTGCCCATCACTTAGCTATGGTTAAAGCAGCTTAAAAGGCTGAAGAGGATAACAAGGAATATATATGCAAATGAAGCAGCACAGCAATAGTGTAGTGGTTAGAGCATCTGCCTAACGAACAGGCATTCCCGGTTCAACACCCACTGCAGCATGTACCATTTTCCATGTGAAATCTGTATATAAACATATTTTACATCTTTTTGCTGTATAATCTGCTAAATAGCATTTAAATGTGAACTGGAGTACTGCATTAAATGCACACGTGAAGTGTCAGTGTCATAATGAATAAGGCACTAATAAGCAGGTTTAAGCACAAATAAGAAGTAGTAAGCATATATGAGCACTAGTAAGGGTGTTTAAGTGAATTTATGTGGGGGTAAGCATTGCCTACACAGATTAAGCAAAGTAGAAGCTAACTGAGTGTAAGAAACCGTAACCGGAGGTTAGCAGTGCTTACCGTCATGCAAACCCGTGCAAACCCGCTTACAACTGCTTTAAAGTGCGTTAATCACTTTGTACCCAGTGGCCCATGTTCTGCCAGGCAACAAAATAAACTGCCTCTGCAAGGCTCAAACTCAGTATCCTGTACACTACAGTCATTAACAACTAAGCCATCATAACAATACATATGAATAAGGTATCAGCAAACTAATCCTCACCACAGCAAAATCAAACCAAACGTGTGAACTGAATCAACGTACAGTGTGAAGTGGTATAACCTGCTACATAACATAAATATGTGAACTGGAGCACTGCAGTAAGCATAGATGTGAGGTGTTATTGTAATAACGTGTAGAAGTAGTACAAGTGTAGAATCATGAATACAAGACACATATAGAACCTGTAATGAATAATAAATCACTGCCAAAAGGCAAATATAGTGTTAATTAACTATTAAGCAATGCTAACCACAGGACAGCTCAACTTAGTAAGTGTAAGCAATGTGTAGGGGAGCCAATCCAATCCGCCTAGTGGTATACCTCTTTAAACACTGCCAACCTTAGGTAAGAAGGTGTGCCCATAGCTTAGCCTTTTCAAACCCGGCCAATTACAGAAAAGTGTGGGTAATTGGCAGTATTTAAACCCCACAGGCGGGAATACATTCCATAACTGGTTGTAGCTTCCTACTGCAGGCAGAATGGCTTGTGTGGGTGAAGGCACTCATTTTAGAGTGCAGCGCTGGGGCATCCAGGAATCAAAATCATGGTATGGTTCCTGGTAAAACACCATGAGGAGAGACTACTGCAGGGCCAGTACCAGGGCTCACAGTATAAAATGGAGGCCTGGGACAGTCTCGCCCATGACCTCACCAGTGTTACAGGTATCCACCGGACTGGTGAGCAGGTCAGGCATCACCATGCTGACCTCAAGTGGAAGAGGGGGGATGTACTGGAACAGTGGATCCAGGAGTCCTGGCAGATGCCTAATGCCCCAGTACTGAGTAAGTACTCATTCTACTAAGTAGTTAAGAATTGTCTAGCTTGTGTATACTATGGATAGGTATGGCTAAATATCACTGTATTTCTCTGACAGCTGCAGATGAGCTGGCTGTGAACCAGCAAGCCCATGATGCTAGGCTGCAAAGGCTGTGTCGCAAAGCAGGTTAGTAATTAGTCTGCATGTACTGTCATAACAAATAAATACAAGAGCCTTAGAAAGTGTATCAGTAGAAATAAATGTGCAATAGTCTGTGAATAAAGGTATAACCCCCTGGAGTGCTTCTGTTTACTCTACTTTCATATGTTGGTGAACTGTTGCATACTATAAATAGCACTGTTGTATTTTAAGCAGTGTCACCCACACTGTGGTATGCAGATAAAATGTGTATGAAATCCTGCATAACAATGTTGGAAGTGCCAAGAGGTCAGTCATATTGTAAAAGTGAGGGAGACTTAGAAAACAGTATAAAGCTTTACATCAATTCCCTGATAGCACAGTGTACTGTGATGTTAACTAGGGGTTTGAATCCTGGGAGTGCTACTAAGTTGTATGCATAATCATACCCCACAACTGTACAGATTTTGTTACAATGTTCAGATAGAAAGCTGTATGCATAATTACACACAACTGTACAGAATTTGCTAGAATGTTCAAATTGAAAGTTGTATGCATATTCATACCCCACAACTGTTCCAATCTGTCCAGCATGTTCAGATAAATGGCCCATATCACCAGCCTGGTACCCTGTTCCCCTGAAAAATCAGTGTGACATGTAGGCAGCCTTTAGTGACATATAACTGATAGTCAAACATGTACATAGTCATATAATGTATATGAAAACAAATCTGTCATTCTAGCACCTCACCCAAAGTGTATGACAGCAATTCTCAACATATGTTGCATTAGCACCTGCATCTTGCCACACCTGTGTGTAAGACACAGGTCACGTATATAATAATCTATAAACATACCAGTGTACAATATAAGGCCATTGGGTAGTGTAATAATACATGTAAGGGAAAGATCACTGCAGTGACTAAGAATGTTGTGAAAACTACAAGGATATATTAGTTGTTAATTGAACTCTCTCTCTCACCCCTACCATATGTGCAAAATAACCCAATGACACTCCTCAACTGGTATATGTACACTCCAGACTTTTGTTGGGAGATATGTCCTAATGGTTTATAAATATTCACATTTGTTTCTATGCATGTGCCATGTTAAAATACACCCATATTGGTGGCATGTTGCCATCAATTAAATCTGCATGCTCTTGTAATGGCCACTGTTGTTCCATATATGCATGTATTCTGCTTGCTATGCAACTGTGTTAAATCTGGTGTTTTGGGTTAATGGGAATACCTATGCATGCTGTTATAACTAATCCTGAATGCTGTTGACTGTTACTAACCCATATCTGTCATAAACCTGCTACAACATAGTTCATATGGGAAGGCCGGTCAAGGCGGACTCACCTGTCCCACCTCAGCTGGCCATGGCACCGGGCACCAGCACATCTGGGGCCCAGCCTGGGACCTCCTCCTCCATAGACCCTGCGCCACCTTTGGGTGGAACTGCTGGAGGGGATGGGGCTCGCTCCTCCCCCCTTGGAGAGGGCATGGAGGGGAACCTGTCACCCATCAACATGTCCGGCCGTTTTGCGTAGTGAGCTTGATCTGGAGTTTCGAGACTGGCTATGCCAGCTTGAGGGCCGAGTGGCATAATTAGAGGATGAGCCTGCCCCTCCTACACAGCCCCCAGCACAGTCACCTTTGGGGCCGTGAAGGTGCAGTGGTGACTGCCCATGGGTGGGGACATCAGTCACACTGTTTCCATTTGGGGGCTCATGGGCTTGTGACTTCCAAACACCCCTCCACATCCAAGGTGTTTACCCCCCACATGTGTCATATACTGCCCCTGTATGTGTCTTATTTGTCTTGTCTGTTAACCTACCCAACCTACCTCCCAAATATACCTACTACCCCTCCCCAACATCCCACTCTCACCTGAAAAGAAAGGGCAATCTGTTCCCACAAAAATCTCGCCCCATACATGGCTGTTCATTTTGCACACGTGTCCACTGGACACATATAATCTGGTCTAATTGTCATCACAATGAATTTATGTTGTCCTCACCCCTCTCCCAGGGGTTTTAGGGTCCAAATGTACCTCCAAATTTAGTGTATATGCACAGCTGTTGCTGTAGAAGAATGGGCAGCTATGGACCTTTCCTATAACCTTCCTGCACAAGCCTAGCTATTTTCATTACTGTCTTTCCCTCTTTGTGCCCCTTTTTTCACCACTTTCCTATCAACCCCTTTTTCTTTTATTTTAAAGAAATTAGCGCAGGGGTAAGTGGCAGTAAGCACTTTTAAACAGCAGTAAGTGGGTTTGAGTGGGTTTGCGTGGGGGTAAGCTATGCCTACACAGGTTGAGCAATTCCGAAGCTAAGTATAAGAAAACATAAGTGGAGGTTAGTGGTGCTTACTGTCATGCAAACCCACACAAACCCACTTACAACTGCTTAAAAGTGCCTTAATCACTCTGTATCCAATGGCCCTTGTTCTGCCCAGCAACAAAATAAACTGTCTCTGCAAGGCTCAAACCCAGGACCCTGCACTCCATACACAAAGTAATTTACCACTAAATCATGGCAGATATACATACCCTGATGTTTTCACAAACATAACATCCAGCACAATCAGTCAACAGTACAGGAAATGTATTAATATCATACCACACAACCTGTTAATGCAAGAAGTCTGGACAGAATATGTCATAATGTGGGTACAAATAGGGATATATGTCAACTAATGCTCTAATACACTTTAAATGTTGCTAGTTACACAGTTATATGTATTAGAACACATATGTAGAAGGAGATGAAGTCTGAAACACAAAAGTGTTGGCACTAGTTACTGGCTTCAATGCTGTGATCATCCATGTCATTTGCCAAGAGAATGAGGTACAGGCCAAAATATGAGCCGAACATGCATGGACATATGGACAGATATATATCTGTAAATGTAGACAGAGAGACAGCTCTATGTATATATATATATATATATATATATATATATATATATATATAAATGTATATATATATGTATGACTCACAAATAATCCTATAACATCAATTGTATATAGATACATAAATATGTTCATATGTATGTATATATATATATATATATATATATATATATATATATACATATATATACAATCACACACACACACACACACACACACATATATATATATATATATATATATATATATATATATATATATATATATATATATATGAGATATATATAGGTACATACACATATACACAGACAAAAGCTATTAGTAGCCATACGTATGTAGAAGTAGTGTGGAAGTACTGGGTGCAAAGCCACAAGCCCTTTAACTTCCACTTGTGACATGTGTAGTGTGACAACCATTTCCACAAATGAGAATACTGACATTAAACATATACCCACCCACAATTCAAAGAACATGACACGACACACAGGTATGCATAAACAGAAAACCTTTATTTGTGTACTATACAATAATGTATGCCAGTACTTACACCACATAAAGTTTGAAATATGTAATCAGTGATGAATGCAAGGCCCACAGAAAACAGTAGATGCAAGCAATGTGGATATATATCATGGCCAAGGCCTTCAAATAGTACAACAGTAGACACAGGATTTGCCTTCAAGATACGTAACAATCAACAAATACAGCTGTAGTTCAGCAACCTCCAATTACACCCTGTAGTTAAGTCCTAGGGGAAAAATAGCACTTGTGTTAATGTCACAGTATCTTGTACATAACATTGCTTAACCTAACATCTCACTATCACACTGAATGACCCTTGTCTTAACAGTTATATCCCTGAAAAGGTGTCACAGCCTAGGATAATGGCATTGACCCCCCCCCCCCATAAAAGGCTGTACAAGGGCAAGCAACACTGTGTACCACACACTTACCTCTGGAATGTACAAGGGCACATATGTGTTCTCCAGCTGTTGCCCCCATATATATGGACCTGGCCCAACAGTTGGTGTGGGAGTCCATGACATGACTGGGATGATAGCAGTAATGCTAGCGGTAAATAATGATAGGCCATTACCTACCAACCCCTTTCTGTATCACAGCAGGGCAAAGACTGGCATATATGTGGAGGACAGAGGCAGGAACATAGGGCCATATTTGCATTATTGCTGTTACACAACCTGGAAATTGCTGGTGTTACAGGATTTGTTGCAGCATACCCTTATGGAGGAATACGACATTGAAATACAAATGGATGCAGCCATGTACCAATAGCACTCAACAGACAGAATGCCACTGATATATCTGGGACAATACCTGTGTGGTGCACAGACAAAATCTAACAGCCAATCCTCCTGGTATCATATGGATAGGCCTACAGTTGAGAGCTATGCAGACAGACAATTTTCCATGCAAAAATACCATATACAGAGAAACCCTGTAAGACCAGCAATATACAATGCACAAAACAACACTACTCACGCTGTCTATAGGTCTGGAACCTTACCCAAATGTGGATTTGGCCTGTGTCTGCAGGTTCTGCTGTAAGAGGTATTGCTACCTGCTGCCTGTAACACTGATGTCCACACACAGGAAGGCTGTCATCCATACTGGAAAGGTGAAGGGACAATGCCCACAGAAGTCAGCAATATATAGTACAGGGTTGCCATGACAGTGGTTATCTGAAGTACTACACATCAGGCTGCATGCAATTAGCAACTGGTGGACACTGACTGGTGCAGAGGCCATCACCTGATCATGTGCAATACCTACAAAAGCATGCTGCAATCTATTCACACCAGCTCAATCACGAGAGAAAGAGAGAAAAAAAAAAAACAACTTTAATAAAAGTAATAAAGCTCAGGGATTTGTTACAGCAAAAAACAAACATAAAAGGTATGTGAAACAGATATGTATTTACTTGCATGCAGTATATGGCATAGAATATAGGCTGTATAATGGGTAATGATTTATATGTGCCATCAGTACTTGTTTCTGTAATGATGTCCTGCTCAACTGCTCTGGGCAATAGTGTCAGTCCCTGTGGGCAGTGGGACATACCTGTCAACTGTGCAGATCAGCAGTGAATGACAAAGATATGACCCATGATATCTGTGCTCTGTACATTACTATGGCCAACGGCTGGTGGTGTATTAATACAGCCATGATAGACACATGGGTGTGAGACCACACCACTTGCAGGACAGTCATGTTAAAGTGTAGCATAGCATGCCCAACTGCAATAGCAGTATAATATGCTTATCTAAAATCTGTCACCACATATACCCCCCTAATGTTAGTCTTTGTTCACATGTGACACCTGTCTGTGTTGCAGCAAGGCAGAACAGTTCAGCTGTGAAGTAATGAGAGTTACAAGAGTGTGGACCAGATGTTTGTATGCACCCCACATACAGATACATATATGTGTGATACATATTCACAGCTGTGTATGTCTACAGAACCTTGGACAGTTTTATATATATATATATATATATATATATATATATATATATATATATATATATATATATATATAAACACATAATGATATCTACACATATATATGTGTGTGTGTGTGTGTGTGTATATATATATATATATATATATATATATATATATATATATATATATATATATATATATATATATATACACACACACACACACACATATACATAATACACATATAGGTATACACACATCTATGTTTTATGTATGTATATATATATATATATATATATATATATATATATATATATGTCAATACATGTCTCCTGCCATGACATGCATGAGAGACCATCATACATCAATACACAACATATCTACACACCAGTACATGGCTGCAAAATGGAGTGTGGTGTGTAAACCATGTTGGGAACACATCACAATTGTTTGATAAGGTGGGATATATATGTTGGTGAAGGGTATTAGGCACATATTGGTATGTAGGTTTGGTTGGGTGACAAACAAGACAGCATATAGGGCTGGTATATGACACATGTGCTGGTTAAACACTGTGGATGGGTAGTTCCATTTGGAATGTGGAGGCCATTGAGCCCCCATATGGGAACAAAGGGAACATGGTGTCCACCCATGGACAGTCACAACAGCATCTACATGGTCATAAAGGTGCCTGGGCTGTAGGCTGAGCAGGAGGAACATGCATGTCTAACCTTGTTTATGTGTACTGCATGCCTCCAGGTGATGTAGCACATACCCCATGTCTCTGTGGAGCTCCCTATGCACAAGACCCTGGACCTAACTGGGTGACAGACATATGTCTGTGTGTGCTCCATAGGGGGGGGCACTATCTCCTGACGTGGTTCCACATGAAGGTAGCACCGGAACAGTAGATAATGAGGTTCCATGATGGGTCATGGATGTGATGTGAACTGATAACATGTGCACATTAGGTGAGAGTGGTGTTCTTGCTAGCAAATAACCCCTACACATACTGTTGTGTAACTGTCATGGAAAATATGTGGGTTTTAATAGTCCACACAATCCCAGAACATGTCTAATAGCATGCATAGATATCCCCAATAACACAGAATGGCAGATGTGTAGCAATCACATAGCAAGCATACCACATGCATATGTGGAAACATAGTGGCAGTGACAATGGCATGCAGGTGAAATACTCTGTAACAGCCCAGTAACTCTAGTGTCCCCATGGGGAGCATGTCTATAAACGCATAACAGAAAGTGTTGTACAATACAATATATGTCCCAATGGTAGATAAACCAGAGACATACCAGTTGCGTTGTTTGAACATTAAGTTGGAGCTGATATGGTGTCGGGAGATGGATAACATGCCATATGAGTTGCTCAGACATATTTCAATCTTTATGTCTTCGAGAGAGTATGGCGCACCCAAGGAATCCTGCTTCCAGTGCCACTGAGGATGACATAATACTCACCAGTATCATCCAGCCCTAACAGCTGCTGTTCTCAAGGACAAGCCAGGATTAGCATGACCAGACCGCCATGTGGAATGATGTTGTCCGGTGGGTGAATGAGGTGGGGATGCACAGCATGAGCATATGAGCAGGGTCGCCATCCTGCTCCGCCATGTACGTCACCATGCCGCTGCCATGTGGGGTGACCACCTTGCAATGGGGGGGCCATAACGTCCACCCCCCCCTCACCATAGTGGAGGAGCTGCTCATGAGCCTGGTGGCACCTGCTCGCCCACAAGAGCTACAGACATATACAGTCATGGAGGTGGGTGCTACCCACACACCAGACATGGAGCATGCAGGTAAGGTTCCAGGCCATTTCAGTAGACCACTGTTGTGTATGCATCTGTACAAGTAGTTCATGCATATGTGAGATGTGGAGTCTGTTATTGTGTAGTACTGATACGCAGTTATGCAAAATCTGTAGTAGTGTGGACTTCAGCTGTTGTTTTACTGTAATATTGCACCCACCCTGTAGCAATGCCACAGCTGTGGCCACCAACATCAACTCTATCTCATCTCAATGTAGGTACCTCTTGGATACCAGCAAGGCAGCGGCTGGATGCCGATGAGTATAGTTTAAGGTTATGCTTGACAATTCACTGTGCATGTCATAGCTAAGGTGTAGGCCATGCACACATCTAACACACCTACCCATAATGCATGCTGTACATGTTCACTGACAGAGCGCACACCTCACTAATGGGATTAGCAGCCTCAATTACATGCAATACACAGACCATCTCAGACAACTGTGGCTACACTCCAGTGCACATTGCCCAGGTACAGCTGAAATCTGCCTAACATACATCATAGACAGAGCAGTTGAACATGTTACACATAAAGAAATCCCACTCCCTCTGCAAACACATGCTCCAGGGTCCTAAACCTCATCCATATTACACAGAACATACTGGGGGATAGGGCCCTGTTCTGGGGAATTCCCACACTCTGGAATAGACTACCCATTCATGTCAGGCAATGCTACTCATTGGCCCTCTTTACAAAAACACTTGACAACTGGATGGGAAATGGGCAATTCACCCTGGGTAGTATGTCTGTGCCACAGCCTGACAAGGGCACAGGGGAATAGCATTATTGGGTGGTGCATGGCTGGGAACCCCTGTGGCTAGGCTTATATAGGCCCCAGGACCAATAGACCAGTACTCACCTATAAACCTCTGTCTACCACAGGCAACATCAGCCAGGGCTCAATACAGATATGATCTGCATAATGGTGGGACAGTGCCAAAGCCACGTGTTGCAATCTGATTTGATGTACCAGCACCATGTTGGGGAAGTCCAGGAAATTGCAGTTATGATGCATGTGCTGCACAATCCACACCTCACCCCAACCCAGGGATGACATCCTCATCTGTACAATGCTGGTGCTGCTGTACACCTGCATGTTTGCCCTGCATTGGCAGGGAATATGCCAGTACACATGGTGTTCCTAGTTTGGGATAATGCAATATGACACACATGTGTAGGCCCCAGATGTCGAGCATTTGCAATGTAGCAGGATATGGTGAGGGTGGGTCATCCTGAAGCACAACAGTGCACTGGAGGGGAGAGACAAACCCACTGAGAATGAATCTATCTGCACATAGTCAAGGTCAGGAAGTGTGGCAGACATAACCCTGACTCCACAGCACTAGTGATGGTACTGTATGACCTCCAAGGGCTGTGCACATGTCTAGCACACAAACATGCAGGTCTGGGAACATTTACAGACCTGATTGACCAACTGCTGGCTCATGATGATGACCCATGCTACTATACCCCTGCCAGGTATAGTGACTGCAGTAGTGCACATAGCAGTTATTGCTACACACCATCATGATATGTGAGTGCACACATACACACCCACAAACCGTATGCATCCCAACCAGCATCTGCACAACTGACACATATGGCCTGTAATGCAATTGACTGCCTAGGTCATATGTCACATATCAGGTATGTGTAGTGTTGCCATATGCAGTAGTGTTGCACCATGGCATGTCATGGAAGAGAGTGCCATGTCAATAATGGTCTCTACACTCACTATAGGTACAGTACATTGTGTCTGTGGTTGGTCTAATAGTATTCTAACACTCATACATGCAACACTCATGATGACATCTGTCAATACACATCATGCATTCACTAAACATGTGTCCAATTATAATCCAGAAACACACAGAGGCTTTGAACAGCAGAGGAAACATAACTGGCACACAGATACACATCCTGCAATGGTGTGTACACCTGTGGTATGGTGGACAGTACATGCCAGGGTGCTGAACAGATGCACAGCAATGCCATGGACATGGGTGCAGTGTGTTCCAGGGAGAGGCCATCACCTACTAACAGAAGCCATGCATCACAGCTGTGTATAATGTTGGTAACGGGGATTGAATACAGTTGCACTGCATACTGTTGAGCACCACATGTCTTTCATACTGACATGTGTGTAATTACAGGTTTGTGTGTGATACTGTACTGCACCATCACCTGCTATTGTGTGTGTTATGGGGGTGCTGAAGCTGTCTCTAGCTGCTGTCTGGTGGAGTGTATGGGTTATCATGTATGTCGACTGCATATGTGTATGTCTGTGTGTGGCCATGTCTGCACACGTGTGTGTGTGTGTGTGTGTGTGTGTGTGTGTGTCTGTTGTCTGTGTGTGTACTGTTTGGCGGTGATGTACAGGTCTTACAGTCTATTCCCTGTTTTCGCCTCACAGGTGGCGAGGTGGGGATGTGTCCCTCCCGCAGGGAATCTGATGTCACTGATACAGACAGTGACCATGAGGATAGTTGTGTTGAGGCACAGGCAGAGTTGTCAGGGGCTGCCGCTGGGCCACCAGTTGATATCCCACAAGTATCCACCCCATCCACGCACACAGTCACACTACCTCTATATACCTCATCACCGTTGGCCTTAGCTGAGGGACAGTCTGCAGTTGGCATTGGCCAGGACAGTGTGGTATCTGTGGCACATGTCAGGACACAGCAGCCATAGCCAGATGTCTGGTGGGGTACCACATAGGCAGATGTTCAGGGGTGCTCGTCGGAGCACTGCTGGTCATCATGCCCCTGGCAGACGTGCCATATCCATATCAACCAAACGCATGTTCCAGGCTGTCATGGAGGCACAGCCATGAATGGAATGGTACAGCAGACAGGGTCTAAGGGTGCAGAAGCCTCATCACACCTCTGTAACTGACAGCATCTGTGACCTAGCAGGTGCCATTCGTAATTACACCGAGATCATAGATAGAAGGTGGGGTGAGACATTGGATCTCATCAATAATGTCATGTCCATGTGTCAGGATAGTGCGGGATGATTGCGATGGCCACGTGGACATATGCCAGCAACACCAGCAGTTGGAGGTTGCCGTGGACGTCCCTCCAGTCACAGCCGCTCCCGTAGTGGCAGTACCAGCCCCAGCCCTGTAGCAGGGTGCTGTCCACAAACCGTCATAGCAGATCCCATGCACGTGGCCCTGACCAGTTCCAGGAGGGACCTGAATCCAGTGGACATCTGTCAACCTTGGGGGACAGTACCCGATCTGGCTTTATACCTGATACTGCCTATAGTACCCCTGCCAGGCACAGGTCACGTGTCCATGGCCAGGGATGGTGAACTGCAAACCCTGCCAGGTGCAGTCTGCAGCTGGCTCACAAATCCCCATATAGGGCAGCCACATGGTGGAACTGTGTGTATACAGACACACACACACACACACACATAAATAACAAACCTAGGGCAACCACATATCTGCACATACGACATCACCATTGGCCCATAACAGTACTCAGACCCTCACACATCCACACACACACACACGTTGTCAATTGTATGGCACAGCTTAGGCCTCTGGCAAACTAACAACCCACCCTGTGCATATGATGATACCTGTGCCACATCCTGTCATCCGTAACATCGATGCAGGGACAGGCTAACATGGTGCTGATGCACAGGGTGACTGTACAACAGTGTAGCAATGGAATGTTGTGTAGCATGTTGTCAGCAGTAAAGTGAAATGCTAATATCTTGGAAGGTATAGCTGTGCAGCCATGATGCATTATAGCTGTAATTAACAATGTTGTATTGTGTTTGTCCACGTGCCACATGGCTGATGGGTGTAGTGGTGTCAGCAGGCCTTCTACAGTGGACACCAGTAAGTGTAGTGGGTGGTACACATGACATGGCTGGGTACAACACACAGACCCATTGGTTTGGATGCAGTACAGATACAAGACTGTACACATGGAGGTATGTCCCCATGCAGGTAACACATCTGTTGCCCATGTAATCCCACCAAGACAGGATAGGCACAACCATACATTGCTATATATGCAGTCTGCAATGTGGATGGCATTAAACATGCTAACAGCAGGGTGTATGTCCCTTTCCCCACTCTACTGCAATTCTCACCTCATTAACATGAGTGTGCCAGTACTGGTGGCATAGCCCTACCCTTAGGAAGGTGTGAGGTGCTCAACTACTGTGAATAGTGTAAACAACAACTAACAACCTGATAATATGCACTGTACAGTATTACAGACAGCTATGTGGGGGGATAGATGCAACAGTAACTGCAGTGATGGTGGATGTGTCCACAACAGCCACATCCAGTGAGTTGTACCAACCCCAGTAGTGCTGCACACCTCTACAGTGTGGAGGAGGGCAATAACACATCTATGACCTGTGAAGGACTGTATATTCACGGGGTGGCACCTGTGGAATGTTGGCATTTGCCAAGCAGTCCTGGTGGAAACATATTCTGTGAACAAAGGTAGATCCCTTAGCATCTACACACATTCCTACATGTGGGATGGTGTACAAAAGCCTGCTATGATCTACATAGGCATTGTGCATCTCCTAACCCTCATCTACACATGTCATGATTGCATCAAGGAGGTATACCAGGTTCAGGTTGTATTCTCTGCCTTTGACAATTCCAACATTGGCGGGCATCTGATGTGTTAAGATTACCAGTGACAGTGGCCATAGGTTCATTGTTGATATGTTTCATGTCCCTGCAGACCAGTGTCATCAGGCTACTGGGTGGTAGTTCCCAGCTGACATGGTGGGTATGTGATCATCCTTGCCAACATTGGTGAATCCATTGTCAGGTGTAGGCCTGTTGGATTGTATGAGGGATCCCAGCTACTTACTGTGACTGCCCAGGGGTTTCCCCTAAGCATGACACTTCACTTGACTGTACTGCATGATATGTTAGTAATGCCAGCCTGACATCCTACAGGTGGGATGGAGTACTGTTAACATGTACTGCCCTTGTCGTGTAGGGTCCTGGTTATGGGATATGCTAAGGTTGGTAGTGTATTGCAGGCCAGACGTGTTTGGCTGTGCGGGGGAGGATACCTATCCATGTTAGATGTACGTTGTGTGGGTCTCTCAAACCCATCAGTGGTGTATGTGGACATATATGTTGTAGTTATGTTCCCAATTTCATCTACAGATGCATGTCCATATATACCTTTGAAAGGGAGACAATCATTTCTTTGAACGGCCCTTTCTGTGAATCGAAAGTATCTAGCCTTCATTTCTGATTGCACCACAGTTCAAAACTCATCCGAACTACAAGTTGGAATACATATCGTAATGCAGGGGGGGAAAGCTCCCCTGCATCCCCCATCTGGGGGGCTGGCCTCCCACAACCCCCCTACTTTGATATACTAACTACGAGTTTGCACTACAGTGGGAAAAAGCAAATTTTCCCCGTCCCCACTATAGTGCCATTTGCACCCAAATTGCCGCATCTGCAATGAGCAAATGCATACTGACAGTCGCTCATTGCACATTCAATGTATTTATTGCAAGATTGTGCATTGTTGAAAACATACTTTTAGCCGTCCAGCTTTCAGAGACATGATTTTCTCCCCTTGAAAGGTGAACCATATATATGCTTACATATATGCATTTTTATTGCTGTATATATGTGGACATATGGATGTATACAAATATATCTATAGATGTATGCGTATCTATGTATATATGTATATATTGGCAAATATATATATATATATATATATATATATATATATATATGTGTGTGTGTGTGTGTGTGTGTGTGTGTGTGTGTGTGTGTGTGTGTGTATATATATATATATTTCTGTAGTTATATTTAGATATATAAATATGTTATATCTATTTAAATATGAATATATATACACACATACATACATCTACATGGCTGACTACATTTCCTGTAGTGTTGAATACCTGGGCTGGATATGTATGTGAAAACATGATTATGCATATTTGCCATGGCTTAGTTGTAAATCACTTTGTGTATGGTGTGCAGGGTCCTGGTTTCGAGCCTTGCAGGAGCTGTTTATTTTGTTGCTGGGCAGAACACGGCCCATTGTATACAGAGTGATTAAGGCACATTAAAGTAGTTGTAAGTGGGTTTGCATGATGGTAAGCACTCTTAATCTCCGCTT
The DNA here is from genome assembly GCF_019279795.1 of Protopterus annectens. Taxonomy (NCBI): domain Eukaryota; kingdom Metazoa; phylum Chordata; order Ceratodontiformes; family Protopteridae; genus Protopterus; species Protopterus annectens. Next base: position 395,452,797 of record NC_056725.1, on the reverse strand, counting down.
ACGTTTTCATACACTTAGCTTCTAAATTGCTTAACCTGTGTAGGTAATGCTTAGCTCTGCGCAAACCCACACAAATCTGCTTACAACTGCTTTAAAGTGCCTTAATCACTCTGTATCCAATAGGCAGTGTTCTGACCAGCAACAAAATAAACAGCTCTTGCAAAGCTCAAACCAAAGACCTGCATACACTAGACAAAGTGATGTACCACTACACCATGACAGACACACAAATTCACTGTTTTCAGAATCATATCATCCAGTCCTGTCATGCAACAGTACAGAGATTGCATACCAACACCTAGATGTCTGTGTGTGTAACTATATAAAAATCTAAACAGATACAACATATCTATATATTTGTATATATATATATATATATATATATATATATATATATATATATATATATATATTTTTCTAACTCTATATAAATATCACTATATATGCACATATATACATGCATATGCCTAAATCGACAGATATATGTGTTTACACCTATACGTCTACATACACACAACACGTTACATATGTGTACACAGATATATATCTATGTAGGTTTATACGGACATAGTTTTATATATGTTAGCAGATATATATATATATATATATATATATATATATATATATATATATATATATATATAAATATATATGTATATATATATATATATATATATATATATATATATATATATATATATATATATATATATATAGATATATATATAGATATATATATAGGTATATATGGCCATACATCTGTAGATAGCAATGGCAGATTAACAAATACACATATGTCCACATGCACTGTTAATGGGGTTGATAGGCCCCACACACTATACATCTTGTACAAATAGGCATCCCCCCACAGCCAAACACGTGCACCCTGTATTACACTACCAAGTACAGTCTGCCTCCCATAGGACATGTAATATGTGGAAGCCATCAACATCCCCAGAATACAGATACATAGACACAGATATGCAGATACAGATATACACATCTCTCTCTCTCTACATATATATATATATATATATATATATATATATATATATATATATATATATACATGTGACTACACATTCACACACCAATATATGTAAAGTAAGATGCATATGTAGAAGATGCACACAATATGGAACAGCCACTATGCCTACAGTTAACACCTGAACAACTGGACACTGTATGGGCCGCCCATACAAATGTCAGTGGTTGCCTGCAACATATACCTATAGAAAGGTCATAAGAAAAGACACCACACACAGGTTTGCAGAAATGGGAATCCTTTAATTGTGTACTATAACAGTTCGATATGCCATGTCATATAGCTGTTTAGATACTGACAACCATACAAAAAAAGTACTGCAACTGTAAAACAGTTAAACTAATACAGTAGTCTGGAAAGGTTCACAACTGTTGCTGTCCAGGCCAAGCCCTTCAAATTGTAAATTAATGAAGACAGACTGGGCCACAGGATACCAAATAATCAACAGTATGTACTGCAGGTGTGTAGTTCAGCAGCCTTTATCTACACTCTGTACAAACTCAGTAGGAGGTAAAGACATTTTCTGATCAAATGGGTTGTAACTGGTACATAACAAGGCATAACTGACACCATCATGAGCACATCGACAAATAGAACAGTCTGTATGGCAGGAGGCAGTAGGCTTGCAGTACCCCAATTCATGTAAGTAATGTCAATATGTATACGGTACTCTACATCCAGATACCTTGTGGCAGCTGACCCCTGATACCCCCACATTTTGTAACAACCTAGGTAATTTATGGTGCTCCCCACCTAGACTCAATAATACAGGCCCATATACCACTGTTACATACACTGGCCTCTGGAGTGCATAAGGGCACACATGTATTGTGTAGGTGATGCCCACACATATATGGCTCCAGCCCCACTGTATGTGTGGGATACAACAGCAGTGGACCAATGGCAGCAATGGCAGTGTGATATACTCACAGCCCAATACAGAACAACCCCCAACAGCATGACATATGTGCAAAGCTTGGTATGTAGATGGAGGACAGAGGCTGAAACACAGACACATATATGGAACACTGTTGCCATACCCTAAGTAAGGTGCTGGTGTTACAGGATAGTCTGCAACATACCCTTAGTCAGGGAATTGAGGTTAGAAACAGAAATGGATGTAGCCATGTACTTATAGCATGTACCACACACATCGCCAGTGTAATATCTGACACAGGGCCTGTGTGGTGGATGGACAACACATGATAGGCATAGCTCTGTCCAGCAAGAGGATAGGCCCACAACAGTGAGTTATGCAAACAGACTGCATTCCAAGGTAGACGAAAATGTACACACACACACACCCTGTAACACCAGTACTATACAAAGCATAACACAACTCTACTCACAGTCTGTCTGTAGTTCCTGATCCTCCTACAAATATGTGGCCACTCTGAGTGTGCAGGTTCTCCTGTAAGAGGTATTGCTAACTGCTGTCTGTAACACTGATGCCCACACACAGGAAAAATGTCTATCACACAGGAAATGTAGAGGGACCACAACCACATGCTATAGGGATTTATAGTGGGTAGTTGCCATGACAGTGGTAAGTGGAAGTAGTACACATGTGTAATTATATATCTATGGCTATATGGATAAGTATATGTACATATATTTCCACCATATGTCCCGGACATGGAGTGTAGCCCTACCCCATCCCCTATAGTCCCAATGTCGTAGTGCAAGGGGATATCAGGTATGTATAGCAGGCATATTACTAGACTATTGCTACTGTCATTGGGATTGTCTTCACAGACATGGTGTGTGTGGAAGGTGATATCTGCTTATAGCATGTGTGACATTGGCTACTGACAAACATCCTAAGGAAATCAGTGTAAAGTACCACCGCTAGCATGTAATGCCTCTGTGGAGTGCAGCAGAGATATTAGCCAATATATGTGGAACTTCTGACACACCCTGCACAGTCCAGAGGTATACACATAATCCCTTAGTGCACAGCATGTGTATCAGGCCTGACAATATGGATGTAGCAGCCATGTAGATGGGTATAACAGATAACGACTGGTACACATTTGCAACAATAGGTTTTGGATTCACACACTCCTGTCTGGCCTGACACATAATGACTGCTGGTACAGGGGTGTCATGGACACATATTACCCACTAGATATTGACATAAAGCTGTACAGCATCCCACTGCTCTGTCTGACATACATGACTTTTAAGGGAGGCCCGGCAGCAGTACATCTGGCAAGTATCTGCACATCACATCTTACTGGGTAAGTACACTAAGCTGCTAGGCATGTAACAATGCACTGTGCAGGCTACAGGCAGACCGGCTCAACACTGGCCTACATCTCATATGGGGGAATGCATATGTACCTGCATATATATATAGCAAACTCAACAGCCATGTCACAGCACAGAGTAAGATACAACTGTGTGAAAGTGCATAACCACAACCAATGTGAACACAGCCACAGCCACTTATGGTAAGCTAGCATAATATTACAGTATATGGACTATCTGTTCTACACCATCCTCATATGTGCCACTCATAGAATGACCCTACATATGCTGGGCTGCTACACAGTATGGTTTGATGGCTGTCTGTGGTATGGGACATGTGCGTGTATGGCCCTACAAACATGTATGGCAAAACTGTACCATACAGTGGGGCAGCATGTAACATCAGATAGAAGGGGAGCTACAACAATGACATCTACCACAGTCTGTACACAGGCTAAAGTACATATTAACAATACACACACTGCCGATATTCACAATCACTACACAGACCTCAATACTGTACAAACATCCACAGAATATCCAGGTTATGTCATGAAATATAACCCCTACTGTACATGACATGTGCAGCAATCTGATATATCACTGGCATGTTATCAGATATGATGACACTATTTATGGTATACAGCACATATGCATCACTTCATGTATGACATGTGTACAAATATTGACAGAGGTGTGGCTGACAGCACATACACATGGACAGTATAGACATGTTGCTGTTATAACCTCATAAATTTACCATTGTAACGGTGTTTGTTGCAACATATGTCCTATTAGGGATATGAAGTCAGTAACTGTCACGGCCTTCACCATCTACAGACTGCATTCCTCACACTACCCTCTGCATTCCACAGATAGATGCACCATGGCTAACACATGAAACCAAAGACACAACACTGCCCAGTCTACAGATGACCCTGCAGATGGGGATTCCTCATATACATGGAACTGACATGGCAGGTATTGCGACATGTTCAACAGGCATATCCAAACACTGTTAAACCAACATTACTCCTAATGCAGTATAACAGCACTTACAGTCTGTAGGCAGGTCAGGCACATCCCCCTCCTGTTTGTTGCCCTCTTTCCGCAGTGTATGTTGTTAGAGGTAAATCCCCAATCCATCTGAGATGTTGTTTGCCAAACAAAAGATCTAGTTCCTGCTCACAGTGACTGAAAATGGCCAACACCACCATGATGTTCCTAGGTATTGGAGTGTGTTTCCATGCAATATTCTATGGGAATGTTACCACAGCTATTCCACATGCAGTCAGCTAGGGGAGGGCTGCAATTCATGCAGAGGTCATCAGCTGATCATGAACATCACTTAAAATACACATGCTGCTGCCTAAGCAAAGCAGGTGTGGGTCTCCACATCCAACAGAGAGGGAGTGGGGAGGCAGACAGAGGCAAATACATGTCAGGGAGGGGTGGGAGAGTAAAACTGAAACCTATTTCTGTCATACACCTACTAGCATAGGGTATCAAACCCCCAACAACTATGTAGTGCTATCACAGTTCAATGCAGTTATTGGATGTGCCACATGGGTTACCTGCTGTGGAGCACTCAGAACATATATGTGATGGTGAGTGACATCTGCAACAGGGATACGGTAGATATATGGTAGGTGATATACACGTGTCTGTCTGCAGGAATAGGTGCCAGTGTCAACACAGGCACACTCACACAGGGATGCACACACATTGACACACTTGGTGGGGCCAGGAGTGCAACTCATTATTAGTGGGATTGCTACAACATATCAATATGCAGGTATCACATGCAGCACACGGGTCATACAGAGGTCATATGGGCATAGAGCATGAGGAGGTGTCAGACATCAGACAGCATGCTTCCGTATGCCCTGGGGGTTGTAGTGAGTGTGGATGTGGACATATGCACTATACAACATACACACAAACACACAGGGTGCCAGTTCTGACATGCATGGGTGCATGTCTGCATGGGTGTGTGGTGTTCAACTGTGCCAGCAGGCTGTACAAGGGTAGGCGATGGGTATACCTTGGCATTAGGCCACATGACAATAGTCTGCATTGTGGCTCAGACCTGTAGTTTCTGCATTTTCCCACACAGGTAGGTATTGCATCTCCCATCCAGTCACCTGGGTGACTATTGTGTGTGGCCAATGCTGTGCATCACTTGCCATGTATGTGTTCCTTAGTCCATGACATGGATGGTGTCTGGGATGTGCACACCTCCCACATGCATGTACAGTGACATGTAGAACTGTACCTGGGGTGTCTGGCCCATGTTGTGAACACAGATTATCATCAGATGTGCCAGTCTTGCCCACCTGTGGCAGGAACTGGTAATGGGTAGCAGGTTTACCCTGCACCTACATTGATAGCATGCTAACATCATTCCCTGATGTCAGTGTCACCTGTTCATACAGGGCATGTTGTCAGGCAGGGAATGTTTGTTGTGAGTCACATGTGAAGGCACCATAGGTGGTGCAGGTGTCCATTGCGGAACATGGTGGAGGTGCACTGTCTGCATGTTCATGCATATTGGACAGATGGGCAGGGTGACATGCCCTCTGTAGCCCACTGCTATCACTGCATAGTTACTATCAGTGGCCAATATGCAATGTACTACCCACATATTGGCTGTTGCCTAGGCATGTGTGTGCGTATGACACATGGGTTGACTGTGTGCTCTGGGTAATAGTGGGGTTGCTAACTGTGATTGGCTGGCCTTGATGTCACATGTATGATTATGGCTTTGCACCTCAGCCTCTCTGCTAATTTACATATGTTATCCCTGTATGGTTAACATTGTGATATATAGTAGGGCCATGATAAAAAAATAAATAAACAAAACCCCCTCCACATTGCCCACAGGTGCCATACACTCACAGCCACCTCTACACAGGATACGAGTTACAAACGCACACACACCTGTCATGTCTGGGAGTAGAACCCCTACTTAACTAGTTTATTACACTGCAGCACTATGCAGTTATAGTATGACATTACTGGCACAGTTCTTCCCTAAAGGTGTATTTCACAATGAATGACATCAGCAGGATTACCAAACTAGGGCATTTCAACTGTACTGTGAGTGACTAGCCTAAAATGCATTGTTCCCTACACAGACAGTGAGACACACACAAAACATACACAGTTGACATGTGTGGGTATAGAACCCATGACCAAGATTTATATCAAACTACAGCATAAAGTTGTTATAGGATGCACCACAGGGAGTACTAAAGAAGTCCTTCCCCAAAAGTGCATTTCACAATGAATGACATCAGCAGGATTACCAAACTAAGGTATTTCAACTGTACTGCTATTGACTAGCCTAAAATGCATCGCTCCCTACAGAGACAGCGAGAGACACACAAAACATCCCCAACTGACATGTGTGGGTGTAAAACCCTTGCCAGGGGTCTATATCATACTACAGCATGGAGCAGTTATAGGTCGCACTACAGGGATTACTAAAGTGCTTTTTCCCCAAAGTTGTATTTCACAATGAATGACATCAGCAGGATTGCTAAAGTAGGGCATTTGAAATGTGCTGTGAGTGAGTAGCCTATAATGCATTGCTCCATACACAGACATTGAAACACACACAAAGCATCCAGAACTGCCATGGGTGGAGATGGAACCCTATCAGTTCTAGATCACACTACAGCTGTACACAGTTACAGGACGCGCTACAGAGATTACTGAGCTACAACCTTCCCAGAGGTATATTTCTAGGTGGGTGACATCAGCAGCCTTGCCAAAGTTGAGTATATGAATTCTAAGGAGTGTGAGTACCCTAAAAAGCATTGTTCTCTACTCAGTCAGAAACACACACAGTGACCAAGTCTGGGGTTGGAACATCTACCTAACTACATTATCACATTACAGCAGTATGCAGTTACAGGATGCACTACAGGGATTACTGGGCTATGACTTTCCCAGAGGTGTATGTCTAGGTGAGTGACATCAGCAGCCTTGCCAAAGTTGAATATATGAATTGTATGGAGTGTGAGCAGCCTAAAAAGAAATGTTCTCTACTCAATCAGACACACACACACAAATTCACACACACAGTTTCCAAGTCTGGGGTTAGAACACCTGTCTGCCTACTTTATCACACTACATCAGTTACAAGATGCGCTATGGAGATTACTGATCTATGACTTTCACAGAGGTGTATTTCTAGGTGAGTGACATCAGCAGCCTTGCCAAAGTTGAGTATATGAATTGTACAGTGTGTGAGTAACCTAAAAAATATTTCTCTCTATACAGTCACAGACAGACATGCACACAAACACGCACTCACACAATTGCTAAGTCTGGGGTTAGAACTACTACCTGACTAGTTTATCACTACAGCAGTACACAGTTATGGGATGCACCATGGAGATTACTGAGCTACAGCTCTCCCAAAGGTGTATTTCACATTGGATGTCCTCATCAGGCTTGTCATGATACTGCTAAGGGGAGGGCAGTGTGTGCATGGGCCATAACCCATTTATGTCAAGATTGACATGCCATATGCGGGCACACACAGGGTCATATGTCACAGGTACGTGTATACAGCTACTAGATTACTACTTCCTTGTACAGTCATGTTGCACAGCTGGCATGTGCACCACATAGTCTGTCATGCTGACAGATACCGGTGGCTAGCATCTGCAGTAAGTGAAATCTGCACGTCATGTGTTTGGGGCCCTTTGGCTGTGTGCTGGGTGGGACAGGCCCAGATGGCTCCTTGTCAAGGTCACCCTCTTCCACACATCTATGTTCATCTTCCTTTGGCTTATTATAGTGTATTGTCCTCACAAATATGTCTGTATTCCTATCCACTGTGTGTGCAAGGCAGGAGTTATGCATACTGACATATGTCTGCACTAAGAACTGTGACTGCCAGCTATACCTGCTCCACTGGTGTTTGCAGACATGGCCTTCATGTGTTTAAGTGTGTGAGCATGTCCAGTATGGCCATCTGTATTGCATGTGTGTGGATCAAGTCCGGGTAGTTTGTACTGCGGTGCTGACCTTTGTGTTGTACACTGACAGGTAGTATGCTGTGTCTGCAGGGTATCCATTGGTCAATTGGCATTGGCAGTTGCTACATTTCTGCATAGCAGGGGGGCACCTGACTGTTTCTACAGTTCTACACAGGAGTGGGGGGGCACACCTGACTGTTCATATAAGTGTACGTAGAATGGGGGGGCACACCTGACACTTGTACACATTTGCTAGGACTGTACCGGTATGTTGGGTACTCCATTTCAGTCTGTAGTCTTACCTATCGTGCTGGCTATAGGCATACCATTGTACTACAGATCTTAGCTTTAATTACCTACATATTAGTTTCTGGCTTCCTAGCCATCACAACTTACATCCAACTGCCTGGCCTGCTGTAGTCTGTCTGTGTAGGCCTTGGGGAGGGTTACCCATAGGGCTCATTCAGAGGCCATAGTACAGCATTTGTTTGTGTTTGTCTACACCTATCCTGCTGGCTGTAACTGTTGGTGGGTATGTGACCCCCCCCAACTGGCATCTGTGAGTCACTTACCTTGTGGTTGTCCCAGTACTGAGGGTGGTGCTGCAGGGCCACCTATGGTGGATGCCACATGGTACACTACCTATACATGGTTGAGCACAGGTAGTATCATGTTTGGCATCCCTTTTACTGTATGTGCAAGTCAGAGACAGGTGTCATTCCCTGGGTCTCTACTGTGTCAGTGCATGTGCTATGCATTGCCTCTTTGCCAAGGCCAGGGCATAATGGGCACACCTCCTTCTGCCTACTGAGGCAGGATCAGGTTGTTCCTCCTCTGAGTCACTTTGTGCCTGTGCAGGCCTTGGCATTGGTGGGGGGCTGTGTGGCCCTGCCCCATGCTGTTCCTGCTGCAGCTGTTTCCGCAGGATCATATTGTGTAGCAGAGCACATACCATAACAATATGGGTACTTGTAGCTGGTGAAAACTGCAAGGCTCCACCGGATGTATCCAGACACCAGAACCATGACCTGAGCATCCCAAACACATGCTCTATTATATATCTGGCCTGTGCATGTGCCTCATTATGGCATTGTTGTTCAGGTGTGTGCATGCTTTTCTGATGGGTGTCCTCAGCCATAGCTCCAGTGTGTACCCAGCACCCCCCCATTAGGTGACCGTAGGGGATATCCACATTGGCAAATCTCTGGTACAGCTGTGTCAAATGCCATATGTGTGAATAGTCATAGCTTCCAGGGCAGCCAGCACACACATTCATTATAATGCCCTGGGCATCACATACGACCTGGCAGTTGATGGAGGGGATGCCCCTGCAGTTGATGGACGCCCTACCTGCTCACTGAATGGTGGTTTGATGTGTATGTGCATGCAGTCTATAGCACCCACTACCCCAGGGTATTCTGCTATTTGGTGGAAGAGACGCATATTGCTGGTCAACACCTCACGTGTGTTGAGGAAATATACATGCTCACTGGCATGTGCTGAAATGGCATCCAGGAACCAGTGGAATACTGTGGATGCTGATGCCTGTGAGATCCCCATGATATCCCCAGTTGTGCTTTGGGAGGTACCTGTGGCTAGTATACCTAGGCCTACACATACCTTGGTATCCACTGGGATGGGTTCCCCTCGGCCAGTTTGGTGTGTCAGGTGTGGCCGGCACAGCTCAAAAATTTGCTGTAGGAGGGCTCTGTCCACCCTATAGCACTCCACTATCTACAGCTCATGTAGCCCCTGGTAGGTTACCCTGAGTCTGTACACTCTTCTCTGTCTCCTCACTGTGGGTTGTTTGGCAGCATTCATATCCTCACCACCCTCAGCCTCTTGCACATGTTGTTCTATGTTGCCTGCTGCAGCCCTTCTCATTTTGTAGGTTTATTTGTTAAAACTCCCCCGCTTGTATACACCGGTGGTGTGGAGTGTGGGAAAAAACAGTGGAGAAGGTGTTTGCTTAGTTTATAGTAGTGTTCTTGGCTGGGCTGGTCTCATGTCTATGTAATTGGCTGATTCTGATACATTTCACCTGCCAGTTAAGCTAGTTCTCTTTGATTACCTTCCTACTGCTGTTTTCCCTTCCCATTGCCTTCCTGCTTAAGCTCATGTGGGTGCCGTGCAAACAAAGTACTCAAATGTGCACAGAGCTGCTATTTCCTGGTTTACTTCTTTTTTTTTCCTTTAAAACCCAGTGCACAGCGCGAACACCCGCTTACACTGTGTAAAGAGTGCTAGGCAGGTTTAGACACACCCCTAGCTTAGCTGTGCTAAGCTAGGAGCAGGCACAGCCCCCCAAGATGTCACCTATATCCTAGTCTTGCACCCAGCTATTTATACTCTTACACGCTTGGGACCTGCCTCACACCCTGGGGAAAACTGGGATTCACTATTCTTCCCCTCATTTGCATAGGATTGCCTGCTAATGCATAGTTACATGTCCCACACTGAGCCTCCCCCCTTAGCAACCATTACTCACTGGCTAGGTTGTCTTCTGCCTGCCACTGACTTGCATGGCAGAATACTGCTTTTAGTTAGAATGCTTATTTTAGGTTTACTTTATTATTTTCCCCTGATCCCATTTGCGTGCCACTGCCCTATGCTTAACCAGCCGAGATCGGAAAAAAAAAATAAATAAATAAAAGTTGTTTTTTTTTTTTATTTTTTAAACAGTTTGCAATGCCATTGGCCTTCTACTTGACCATTGGCACGCTTCCTCAATGATATGCAGCCTTTATTTGGAGCTGCCATAGCTCCGTTTTGTAATTTGCAGAACTGTATTCAGTTACTAACCGAGTACATTTCTGCAGACTGCACTCGGCCTGCACGGACAGCTGCCAGATTCCTGGATCACAAATTACCATCATTTGCATGTTTTCACCTGCAAATGAGGTTAATTTGCATACAAGAGCTCGGTCCGTGCAGGATTAGTCTAAGAGCTCACGTGCATATCCCAGGAGCTCGTTCCTGGATCTCAAGTCGGCCATATTGCCGAAAATAGCTCTTAGACTAATCCTGCATGCAAAAAGGGGGAGTATCAATATTCGTCAAAGATACCCACACCTCCAGGTTGTTGGCACAGCACGAAGCATCAGAAACTATCCATGTGCAATTAACAGTAGGTAAAACTGCCTTCCAGTTTATAGCCTGCTACAGACCACACTCCCAAACCCAGGAACCCCACCCGGCCTTCCTGAGAACACTGGAAAATATGAAGGTCTCTCCAAACACCATTATATTAGGCCACTTCAACTACCCAAATATAGACTGGGAGCATTACTCTAGCTCCAACACCCTAGCCCAAAGGTTCCTAGAATTTATAAACTCAAATGCTATGGAACAACTTGTTACCACTCCCACAAGAGGCGGAAACATACTGGACCTGATCATCACCAACATGGGGACTCTATGCTCCAGACCAGAAGTGTATCCCTCACTGGTAAGATCAGACCATAAATTAATCTCACTGGATATTCACATCCCGACCCCACCCCCTGCCCAGAAAACCACAGTGAAAAACTTCTCTAAAGCAAATTTCACACTCCTCAAAACCGAGGAGGAATCCTTCAAAGCCCTCGGGCCTGTGGAAAATACGGCCCAGACCGCAGAATCCTTTATAAACGCATTCTATGAACACCTTCAGAAATGCATGGATCATGCAATCCCAAATAAAACCAAGACCCAATCCTCCAAAGGCAAATGTCCTGTCTGGTGGACCCCAGCCATAAACAAACTATACAATAGAAGGAGGAAGCTACTACATGATAGAGCAAAATCCCAAAAAGGGAAGGCATCTCTGATCAGTATTAGCAAAAAACTATGGGCACTCATAAAATCGTCTAAGGCCAGCTTCGAGAGAAAAATTGCACAGGACACTAAGGATAATCACAAGGATTTCTTAAGTTATGTTAGGAACCTGGGTGGGAATTCCCAGATATGCTCAGAATTAGTCCAAAATGACAAAAAATACACCAAACCCACAGACATTGCCAACATCCTAGCTGACAGGTTCAGCACAAACTTCTCCCCCCCTCCCCACCAAAAGGGCAAATATCTATCCCAGCAGAGTTCTGCCCCCCTGACATCTCAGATGCTCAGGTAAGAGCCGCCCTCTCCAAAGCAAAAAACACAGTATCAATGGGACCAGACGGTGTCCCGGGCTGCATCCCACATGAACTCAAAAAAGAGCTAAACCCAAACATAAAACTACTGTTCAATCTCAGCCTTACTACAGGATATGTACCCAAAGAGTGGTGTACAGCAACAGTGGTCCCTCTCCACAAAGGTGGCGCCTCAACGGATCCTGGAAACTATCGCCCAATAAGCCTGACTAGCTTGGTCTGCAAAGCTATGGAAAGGATCATCATGGACCTCATAAATAAAGATATTGGGGACCTACAGACACTGGATCCTACCCAGTTCAGCTTTGTTAAGGGCAGATCCTGCCTCTTAACCCTGGTAGATTTCTTTGAAACAGTCACCAAGGCCATTGACGAGGGGAAGGTGGTCCACACAGCCTACCTGGACCTCGCAAAAGCCTTCGATACAATACCCCACTCGGGCATTATAGATAAGCTCACCAGCTTAAATATAAACCCCTATGTCACTAGATGGGTTGCAAACTGGCTCAAGGACAGAACCCACATGGTTAGAATTGCTGGAGCCATGTCAGACTCCAAACTAGTTACAAGTGGCATCCCACAAGGCTCAGTCCTGGGACCTCTCTTGTTCGGTATATATTTCTCGGAGGTACAGGTCAACACAGAAGGACAGAGGCTGACCAAGTTCTCAGATGACTGCAAACTGGGCGCCATAATCGACTCTCCAGCCGACACAAGCATCCTCCAAAAGGGCCTCATAGAAACAGACAACTTGTGCCAGAGTCATGGCCTCAAGCTAAACGCCAAAAAGTGTATAGTCATCCCCTTTGGCAAAAACAAAGTGCCCACAAATTACCACATAGGTGGTAATCCATTAAGTACAGAAGAAGTAATTCGAGACCTGGGGACCCAAGTTGATAGCAATCTCTCATTTGACAACCACGTGGCCAAAGTGGTTAGAAAAACATTTTATATAGCCCACCTAATCATGAAGGGATTTACATCTAGATCAGGGGAGGTCATCTTGCCTCTTTACTCATTCCTCATCAGGCCCATAATTGAGTACAATGCCCCTTTTGGGATGTACCTTACCAGACACCTGCAGTGACTGGAAAGACCCCAAAAGTACCTCACCAAGAGGATCAAAGGACTCAAATAGATGCCATATGCTGCCTGGTTAAAGAAACTCCATCTCTACTCAGTGGCATACCGCCTGCTCAGAGGCGATCTGTGCCTGACGTATAAAGCCATGTCCAACCCGGAATTAATGGACATGCTGCACCTCAGAAAATCCAAATCCCATCGAGCTACGCGCTCGAGAGACTTGAACCTCAGCACTGAAATAAATAGGACATGCTGGAGGGACAGATTCATAACTCAGAGGCTCCCTTCACTCTTGGATAAAATCCCAGTCCAGGTTAGGCAGAGTCTTTCACTGACTCTCTTCAAGAGGAATCTTGATGAGTGGATGGGGGATCATAGGTTTACCCCGGGTATCACTCCTGTGTCACTGTTAGACAGAGGCACAGTATACTAACCTCGAAAAAGGGCATAGCAAAATTAATTTAAAATGGGTGGCGAAAGCCAAACACACTCTGGCTAGGCTTATAAATGCCCTAGGGCAGATAGCCTAGTATGAACCTATGAACCTATGAACGTATAAATGGCTCCATAAATCTGGGGGACTGTGCTTACTGTGACTTATAAAATTCAGTTTAAGACCTAGAAGCTAAAGAATACTACCACTATAAAAATAGTTTGTGCTGCACAGTTTGTATTTTGCACTTCTTTCATAACCCTATGGTTCCAGAAATATGAACATGTTTGTAAATGTGAGGATATAATTTGATTCTATCAAAAGGCTTAGTCCCCACCCTTTGGAAGTTACAGTGCAAATTTTCTGAGCTCCACTGGAGGCTCGTCCCTGGTTTGGCACCTATGTTTCTAATGGCCACAGGTAACCTGTAAATGGCTCATCTCCCAGGCCCATGCTTACACTTATCAAGGGTATCAGAACTTGTCAGAGATTTGGGATGCATGTCTAGGCTTAAAAAGGCCACTGGGGTTGTTAGGCTAGTAAACACATATGAACCTATGAGTTAACTTACTTACACCCACTTACTCAAGCAATATTTCCTGACCGAATACTCTGTAGTGAATTTTTAAAGTCTGCCAACTCTTTGTACTCCCAAAATATGTTTCCAGTTACCTCTTTCTTCTCCATTAAACCTCCAACATTTGCCATCTACCTGAGGTGAGTTATGCGTAGTCTGCTTAGAGTATAAAAATACCTATGCAAGCACTTCCAAGCAAAAATCCTAAATCTTCTAGAGGCTTTATTGCATTCTTGGGGGTTTTATATATATATATATATATATATATATATATATATATATATATATATATATATATATATATATATATATATATATATATATATATATATATATATATATATATATATATATATATATATATATATAGATATATATATATATGTCCTCCTATTGCTTCCTTATGACTTGAATAGCCAATCTCTCTTCCCAATCTTTTCTAACCTCCTCTGAGTGATTTCTATAGTTATTGTACAATATTTTATCTGCCCTATTAATTGTCCCTTTTCCTAACAGCAGCTTCTGTTCTTAATTCAACTAAAACCTCTAATAGAGCAGGTCTTTCATTTAGGATTCCACTATCCATTTCATGTTGCCTGTACTCTGATCTCAATCACTGACAGGGAAAACAGTCTCTAGCTTGTTGTCCAAATGTCTTCTTGGCCTCTTCCCATTGTATTACCTTTCCCTGTCTAGTTATTTACTCCCAGTACCTTGGTTCCTTTGCCAGTTTTCTACAATAAATTCCAGACCTCCCCTTTACCTTTTTTTCTATACCCCTAATTGCATCATCCCTGTCAACAAAATCTCCTTTCTCCATCCTTGTGTTGGTTTAGTACTTAGAATAATCTCTGCTAATTTATGAACATAATATTCTGTATAGCTGTTGTTATTCTCCTTAAGGATCTGCATCCAAAATGTGACTCTCTCCTTATTTCTTGTATACTCCCCCTGCAATATCATCATCCCCTTCCACTTTGAATTACAGCTTTCTGCTTATGTTGTATATACAAACGTTAACTATGTGACTCTAAAATATGCCTTCAAATCAAGTAATCCTAGACCACTGTGTTATGCTGGAAGGATCAACTTATTCCCATTTGACCCTTGTCCTATTTCACTCACAGATAAATTCCTTCTAATCTTTATTAATTATTGCCTACAAATTTTCCTCTGGTTGATACAAATATGCTTGCCCTGTATATAAAACTAAAAGGACTATAAACAATTTCACTGCTTGTGTATTACTATCCATTTCCATAGACAGGAGTTTCCATTTTCTCAGTTGTTGTATTATCTCTTGGTTAGTCTCTTTCCACATATCCTTAACTACTGTACAAAAATCAGTTTTAATCCATACTCCTAAATACATCATTGTAATGTGTCTGTATAAATATGGGTATTGCTAGACCGATTTATGTGTAGGTACATAGTTTACAGCTATAGCCTTTGTTTTATCTTTATTAATTTTATATCCAGAAAAGACTTGAAACTGTCTCAAGATGTTTCACAACACTGGGATGTTCTTTTCTGGTTTTATCACGAGTAAAATAAAACTGTCTGCAAATTAAGCCACGTTTTCATGATTACCATACCAATTATATCCTTGAATTTCTGATTCCCTTACTGTCTTTGCCATTGGCTGTAAATGTGAAGCAAATTACAAAGGAGAAAGAGGGCACACCTGCCTGGTTCTTCTGCATAGACACAACTTATCAAAGAGTAACCCTCTCACTTTAATTTTTGTCTCTGGCCCCTTGTATATCCATCTAATTAAAACCTCATTATTGTATCAGGGAATGCAAATACTTCCATTACCTTACACACAAAAATCCCAGGTTACTCTGTCAAATGCTTTCTCTGCATCAGGATCCACCAGCAACAATGGTATTTCTTGTACTCTCCTTCTGGATCATCATTGTTCTATTAATGTTGTCTAATATTTACCACCCCTCACAAAAAACACTTTGATCCCTAACTATCAGTTTTGGCAACACCTTTGTCATTCTTTTAGCTATTATACATATAAAGTCTTCATACTCATAGTTTAAAATAGAAATGGGCCTATATGAAGTTGGGTTTGATACATCTTTACTATCTTTAGAAATTACAGCAAACACAGTTTTCTGCTATGATGTTCATGCCCTTCCCCCTTTAATTACTGTTAAACCAAACTTTCCAGATCTTTATCACTTTCTTCCATCCTAGCTTCAAGCTTTGTGAGGAATCCCATCTATTCCTCGAGGCTTTCCTGCAGATTGATTGCATGTCACCATTTTTACCTCATCTATGACTATCTTAATGTTAATTGTTGAAACTAATCTACTTCTAACAGTTGCATACATAAATATTCCATAAATATTTCCATCTGTGGTCTTTCTTGATTTCCACATTTCTCTGCTTTATAGAAATGTTCATAAAATATCCAAAACACTGCTAATAACTCTACATGATCTCTTGTTATTTGTCTTATTATAGGCTCCCTCAGTTTGGCAACAACCCTTTCTAGTTTCTGTTGTGCTGAATGCTTTTGTGCTCTGGAGTTTTTGTCAAAAAAATGTTGCTTAACAGCAGTCTTTAAAATATCATGAATATTATCCAGGTACTCCCTCACTTTCTCTTTTCACTTTACAGTTGCCCTCTTCTTGTTCTATGAGATTTCCCTTATTCTACAATATGTTAACCTTTGTCAGCTCCTCTAATTAATTCCTATTACTTCTTAACCATATCTCTTTTTTTCTTTTATTTCTACCCTATTTTTAAACTCCACCATCATTTTACCCTCTCACTATCTATAACTTCTGAAGAAATAGTAACTCAACAAAGATGCCTAAATGAGCAGTAGAAACATCATAAGCCCCACACATAAAACAATCCAGTGAGTGCCAAAAAACAATCTCTTTAATTGCTGAGCGCTTTCTTCCCCAATATGAACCTTCGGGGACTTCATCAGAACAGGAAAAACATACCCCTTCAAGTCAACACCCTTTTATACACAGTTAAACCATTAATTAACCAATTAAACAATAAAAAAATTAAAGGCAAAGCATAAAAAGCCATAAAATACTTCTCTACTTTTAAGTATACAATAAAAAAAATTCAAAATAGACAAATTCTTGAAATGTTTAAATTATACATTGTTTAAAAAGTACAAAATAGAGCATTCAAATTATCAAAGCCCTTTTTCTTAAAATAGGAACCAGGGAAATATAATAAATTAACCCGAGTTACAAAGTGGCATTTAACCTGATGATCCAATAAAACTCTCTTAAGCCAACGTGAAGCTCCCACCACTCCCCTCTAACATTTCGTGGGACAACTTCCAGGATACCAAACTTAAATCTTGTGTCTCCCTTACAAACTAGTGTGTGCCTATATAATGCATTATTCATATTTCCCTGGTGATACCATAGAGATGTTCATATATTCTGGTCTTAAAATTCCTTTTTGTTTTGTCAATATAATAGTGTGAACATGTTTGGCAAACTGAAATATGAATAACACCTCTCATATTACAATTGCCCTTACGTAGGGGAATACCCCTACATTAACCTGCTATAAAAGCCACATCACTATCCAAAATAAAGGGGCATTGATTACAGCAGCCACATCTAGTAGTGCCTTTAATAGCCATATTTCTAGGTGAAAAAGTATGCTCTGTCAAATATTTAAATTTTTTCCCTGCTTTGTATACAAAGCTTGGTAAATCACCTAGTATATGGAAAATGTCAAGATTACCTTTAAATATGTGCCAGTTCCTTTTAATGATATCCCTCAATGCACGTTCACCTATACCAAATGGAATGATCATGCTTGTATCAAAACTTGCCCTTCCTATATGTCGATTACTCGTTTTTTGGATGGTCTCACCATTGCCCAATAAGGGCTTGTATTTTGAACCCCATCCATCCACCATTTCTTTTGCTACTTTATCAAGTAGCCCTTTAGGGTATCCCCTTGTCCTAAACATTTCTGTAATATTGGACACTTCTTCCAAAAATGTGTCCTGTGTGGAACACATTCTCCCAGCCCTGAACAGTTGCCCTTTATAGATGTTTCTCTTCATGTGAAAAGGATGACTACTCTGAAAGTCTAAGTAGCTGTTAGAAAAAGTTTCCTTCTGAAATATTCTAGAAGCAAATCTTTTGTTATTTATATCCTTAGAAATAGTCACATCTAAATAATCAATTTTATCACAGGAATGTTTAGTGTAAATTAAAAAAATGGACATATCTGGTTGATATAATCCAAAAACCCATTAAGGTCAATGTTAGAGTCATTCCATATGATAAAAACATCATCCAAAAATTGATAGTAGGTAAACCAAAATGATTTATAGACACTTTTAAAGATGTATTTTCTTTCCCATGCATAAAGGACCAAGTTGGCATATATGGAGGCCATACCTCCCAACCGTACCGTATTACTCGGTAAAAACCGAGTTTTGGAGTTAAATAATGGGGTGCCACAATTCCCGAGTGGCATCCCTTCATTTCCGATTTATTTTTAAACATTTATTTAAAAATTTGCAGTTTCGCTGACATCACCACGTACGCGATGACATCAGCAACATCAGCTCTGCCAACCAGTCGGAATTCAGCTCAAGCCCACGCAGGGCACGTATTTCCAGCAAACATGAGTGGGAACTGTTTGGATTTATTTATTCTGCTGCTGCTGGCTTCACTTTAGCATGGAGAGCTGCTCTGCTTGGATTTAAATGCGAGCAGGAACTGTTTGGACGGCTTCTCTTTAGCATGCCATGGAGAACTATTCTGCTTGGGTGTATTTATTCTGCTGCTTAGCGTGGAGATTTATTTATTCTGTCATGAGCAGATTATGCTGGCTGGAAATGGAGGTAAGGTGTGTGTGTGTGTGTGTGTGTGTGTGTGTGTGTGTGTGTGTGTGTGTGTGTGTGTGTGTGTGTGTGTGCAGAGTCTAGGGCAAAAAAAAGACTAAGGGTTACTTATTGCCTTATGTGAGTGCAAGAGCTCAGAGAAACTTTTAAGATGAAAAGAGAAACAGCACGGCAGTCTGCAGACGTGTATCTAATGTATTGCTTTTCTGTCAAGTTTCTAATTCTGCAGTTTCAGAAAGTGTATTGGGTGTTTGTGTTTTTTCTGTTTAAGGCAAGCTGAAATGAGAAATGGGCCAACATGCCAGTTATGTGCGAGAATGGCAGAGTTCAGAAGTGTTTATTTTATTTTGGGTCAGTACAAGGTATTATGAGAAAAAGACCTTCGGTTGCTTAACTTGCTTTATTGTTTTGTACTTACTATGTGATGTTTTTTAAAGTCATGCAAATATAGAACGACCAAGGGTGCCCGCAGGCAGATGCAAGGGGGTGCACTTGCACCCCCCCTGGATTTTCTTAATGCTATCTGGAAAACACACTTTTTTTCTGTTATTTGCACTTACTTTCTTTTTCCCTGTAAAGCCTGGCCTGCATTGTTCAATTTGCTCAGAATCGGAACTTTAGGAAGAGATGTTAGTGGAGGTGGTGTGGCAGGCAGTCACATGGCATGATGCATAGTCGACGACTGACGTGACGAGCCTGAAACTCCTCCTTAAACTTTCTAACTGCATCAATCATTATAGAAGACTGCAGGTGGATGGTGGAGAAGAGTATTCCTGGCTGACTGGCTATTCATCGTGTGGTGGAAGGACTGGACTAGACTGGTGGTGGTGTTGGACTTGGTACAAGAACAAGAAGGTAGGTTGGGGGTTGCTCCACTCCTGTTTGAGTCCTTTTTTGTACAGTCATACTGACGGAACACTTGGCGGTTGGTGCCAAAACGCAAAAGTGGCACACTTGAGTTGAGATCAGGGAGTGTGTGTGAGTGAGTGGTGCGCTCTGACTGCAGTGTGTAAATGTGTATATTCCCTTCCCTCCCTACACCAAAAATCACAACTACTTTCCAATTTCAACCCTCAAATTGTGCACCAGTTACTGTGTCTGCACGTCCGACCGTCCCTCCATCACAGTGTGATGAGCTGCCTTGCCTGCCTGCCATCTTGTTTTGCTTGTGTGTTCGGTGTGCTTTTCTGGCTGCTGTAGGAAGTTTGCAGACAGTATAGGCTCTGCACACATTTTCAAAGGGAGACTAAAACAGTAGTTAATAATCATAGATAATGTGGCGTGGGTTCAGAAACAGAGACAGAACCAGTTGTGCTAATCAGACGACTTTGGCGGTGGATAGAAAATGCGTTTAATTTTTCTTATTTTGAAGTCCTATAAAATTAAACGATTCTTTATTAAAATTTAATAACCATGTTTATGTGCCAAAATGGTGCAGATATACCACCATTGTCCACCAATATAATTATAAAGGAACTGGGAAGTGTGTTGGACACGAACGAGTATGTAACTTTAAAACTAACTTATGGAGTTAAGGTAATTTTCCCTCCTAATCAAATCGGTGTTGTGAAAGCTGTGTAGTTTTTAACGCCCACACTGTATTAATGAAGAGGTAGATAGCTTGATTTGACCTTAGTAATCTTAAACCAGGCTCCCAAAATGAAATACGTTTAAATGTAATAAAATGCTTTCCAGGAGTTAAAACGAGACCCCGGAGGTGTAAGTCTGTAGTTGTCTCATATTGCCCAAATTGTCATGGACAAAGTCATCATTAATGACAGGCAAGAGTCCCACATCAGAAAAACTCCACTTAGGAATGTGCTGGGACAAGTTGGCTTTTGTTGATATGAATTAACTGAGGAATATAAAATTTAATAACTCTCGCTGTCAAGTGAGGGTTTCTTACTATATCGTTTTATTAAATATATATAACAGATGTGAAGTCAACAATTTAAAGTGGAAATGCACATCTCAGAATGAAAACTCCAGTCACTTCATGTTTAGTGACAAATTAATTCCCGGCTACATTGCTTCAGTCATGCTTTTTATGACAAAGACACCAAAAGAAGAAATGGAAGCAGGTATGGACATCATTGGAAGTCAGGGAACGTTGAGGAGTATGTTTTATACACAGGGGAGGTGAGTAACGCTTATGTCAAAGCAACCTGTAACCCCTGTAACCATTAGAAAGGACACGTCATCCAAGCATAAAAATTAAGTCTTACTGATTATAACCGCCATTAGTTATGGACATTTACAGCTGTATAGCAGTTTGAAGGTAAAAATGAGATAGCTGGATTTTATTCTATTGGCAAGTAGTATCCATCCCAATGTATTTAGCAGGTGAAGTGCAGGAAGCAGGTGATGTGCAGGAAGCAGGTGATGTGCAGGAAGCATGCAGTGGCTGTGATGAAGAATTTGTTATTTTGTAGTATGTGGATTCAGGTTTCTGATGTACAGTTTTGATCTGGTCAGTGCTGTCATTCCATATAGTATTATATAGATAGACAGATGTAGCTATAGATATACACTAATGTGACTTAATTTGTTAAAAATTTGATTATTCTGTGTTTTAAATCACTTTAGGAATTACAGAAAAGGTCATGGATTGTTTACTAAATGATTTATTGACTAAAGGTTTCCTGCTATCAATCATACATTTTAATTTTGCTTATATCCTTTGCTAGTGCACTGTTAGGAAATTCAAGGTTGCTATTAGCAGTGACATTTGGAGACTATGCATTTTCAATAATGATACTTTTATTGACTAACAGAATTCTTTCATTTCTGAAAGAAACTTTTATTTTTTTCAGAAGCCGCCAGTACAAAGACAACTGCAAATTAAACAAGTGATATATGGGGACTTAACATAACTTTATTTTACCTTAACTGACCCAATGGAAAAAAGGCATTAAACTAATTGAGACATTGTTGTACAGGGTCATTGTTAAATAAAATAAGATATCAATACACAGGAGGTTCAGGTTAAAAAGTTTACTAGTGTACACCAGGAGGCAAAAAACGTACAAGTACAGAATTTTGTCTGATATGAAACAGGAAGCACACAATTTTATATAGGTTTAACATTTAAGCTATGCCCACCTTACTGACGTGATATGTCACAGGGCATTTACATCACTTTAGCTTACAGTCTTCTATTCATAAAACTGTTGATGCTGTATATTTAAAAAAACTTTTTCCTCTAGATACAATACGGCCTTGCTATCCAGCTGGTCAGACATAATGTCTTTCTGTAAAGTTACTTCTTCAAGGTTTCATATCAGTTCGAATACAATAGCAGATTCAGTCTTTTAATACACGTCTTTGTTCTCTGTTACACTTTCTCACTCAGCTGTGTGCTATCTCAGTAATACATATACAAGGCCAAATCATTCCAACAGGAAAGAGCAGAAGATTTCATTATTTCACACATTTAATTTCCTGACCCAGCAGATAATCACTTGTGAAAAGCATAAACATTAAAACTTGCTAAGCTAGCATTCTGTCAGCGTCAAAGATCAGCTTTGCTTCAATCCACACTGCAGTTTCAAAACTACTTACATTTACACATGAATTAATCCTTACTGTTATATGATTAATAGAATAAAATGCATTATATACTACTTTGCTTTTAAACTAGCATTTCTCATATATTCAAATACACATTTTTCTAACATTTCCCCCCCTATTAATACTTTTTATTCTATTTTGAAGTATGCATAGTGTCATTTCATCTCCTAACCTTTTCCACTTAGTATTTTCAGCTAGGTGAGTCATTCAATCTATACTTCAGAAAAAATGTCATCTGAGATCAATCTTTCAATCTCAATATCTTGGTACAAAGTTTCAGTAACAGATACATCAATAAAATCTTTGATTAATCTTTTCATGCAGGAAATTCCACAGCAAACACATGCTCCTATTAGGAGTATACCCACACAAATGGCAATCAGAATATTCATTAGGATGGAACCCCACCCCCCCAAATAGATTCTGGAAAAAGTCTGTCAGTGGGTTTGGGCCTGGGTCAGTCATGGCTGATACTTGCTGAATTACCTCTAGGTGGTTATTGATCTCATGACGATTGTCAGGAATATAAGCACAGCATTCTTCTTTGATAAGCGCGCACGTACCACCTCTCGCCGCTAGGGTGAAGTCAAGAGCCATCCGATTTTGTAGCACAACAGTTCTCATTGCATTCAGTTCATCAGTCACCAGTTCTAGGGTGGAAAAAGTTGCATTACTCATTACTTCGAGAAGTTTCGACAACTTCCTCAGCTCCCAGATTGATTTGACTGTTCCATAGGCTGGGAATATTCCTGCCCAAGATATAATACTGTCACTCAAGTCCATATGAGTCAATTTGCTTCTGTCTTTCACGGCATTATTATCTTTCCAGCCAGCTTCGATCTTTCCGACTGGATTCACAGGTTTTTCAACTGGACCTTCAGGCTTTCGAGCTGCTTCTCTCACGTTTCGTATCTTACCCAAAGGTAGTTCTGCAGTATGTCTTATTGCCGGAACCAAATAACCCAAAAAACAACTGCCGGACCAATTCTCAGGTAACCATTTATATGCCTTTTTCCCACAAATAAAATAACAGTTTTCTACTTTAGTACTAATACGCATCAGCCCTGCATGAAACATTTTCTGATCTATAACTGACAATTGTTTAAACAAAACTGGATTTTTGCGAATGTCATTCATAGTTGTTTTCAATGAGTTCAAATAGGAGTCATAATTAGTATTGCAAAAAGTATTGCCATTACCATTCTTAATATAACATCGGTAAGATATGGTTATATTACAATTGCTCCAGCCCACCTGGAGGGTGCAATTTTTATAAAAACATACAACTCCTTTTTGTGTAACAGGTAAAAATAAAGCTATTTTGTCCTGTGATCTCACAGTTCCTGTATCAAAAAGTAAATTCTCCCAAGTTTCATTTATCCCCAAAGGGACAGCGGACATTATCAGTCCTCCATATGCTGTTGGTATAGCTGTACAAACCCAGCAATTTGAAATGTTCATAGTCTCTGCATATACACGTTTCATGGCTAGGTATGTGTTAAAATTTGGATGCCAGTCTATAGGCGTTTCATCATGCCTTCCCACTTTCACTTGTGTGGTTGTGTGTAGGATAAACCACAACAAGAGGAAAATTGTCACAATTACAGTCAGTAAATGTACACTCAACAAAATGATTATGCAACATCTCTGTGGTTGTTCTAAATTTCTATTCGCTTTGTTTTTGGCCATCTCGGTCTGGTTGTATATCAGTCACAAAGTTTTTAT
Organism: Protopterus annectens; assembly: GCF_019279795.1. Lineage (NCBI taxonomy): Eukaryota > Metazoa > Chordata > Ceratodontiformes > Protopteridae > Protopterus > Protopterus annectens. Next base: position 395,428,138 of record NC_056725.1, on the reverse strand, counting down.
CAAGTTGAAAGTTCTTTACCGGTTTGCAATGTGTCAAATGAACCCAGGACATCCTCTCGGCCACTCTGACTGCAGTAGGCGTTGCCAACAGAACCAGGTACGGTCCCTCCCACTTTGGACTCGCCCAATTCTTCCTTTTCGTCACTTTCAGCCAAACCCACGACCCTGGGGCCAAGACTGCTTCCACCGGAAACTGCAAAACAGATTTATTTGTTAACAGTTTCCTCATATAACTAGCTAATGAACTGTCAGCCTCTTGCTCTGCAGGCATGAGAGCTTTCCACTGAGGCACATAATATGCTCTCCCATAAACCATTTCAAAGGGAGTCAAACCCTTTACATTTGGAACCATTCTCATACTCAGCAGTGCTAAAGGCAGACAGTATATCAAATTCTTTTGGGTGTTCTCTACTAGCTTCCTAAGTTTACTTTTTAGGGTACCATTGTACCTTTCCACCAGTCCTGCTGACTGTGGGTGGTAGGCACAATGGTTCTTTAAGGAGATACCAAAAAATCTCCCAAGTTGGTGGATTGTCTGGTTTACAAAATGTGTACCGTTGTCACTATAAATCCTTTCCGGAATGCCAAATCTAGGGATTACTTCTTTTATCAGGGCTTTCGCCACTTTTGCTGCATCCGGGTTTTTGGTTGGAAAAGCTTCTACCCATTTAGAAAACATGTCTACAATAACTAAACAAAACTTTTTCCCTTCACATTTATTCAATTCTATGAAATCCATACAAATAGTATGGAATGGGTATGGTGGTATAGGAAAACTTCCTTGCTTGGTTTTAAATGCTCCTTGTGCATGGTGCTTGTTACAAGTATGACAAGCTGCACAAAATTTTTTGTGTAGTTTGTGTATCCATATGTTTGGAATATTCGATTTACTAACTGTACCATCCCCCCTGTTGAGACATGGCACTGCCCATGGCTCAACAAAGCTGCATATCTAAATAAATTAGATGGCAATATCGGTTTTCTTTCTTTGGAAATGTACAGTCCATTCTCAAGAATTGCACCTCGTTTCACCCATTTTTGTTTTTCTGCTTTTGTAGTAAGCATCTGCATTGTTTTTAACATGTCTAAATCTAAAATCTCAGAGGGTTGTAATTCCTCATTTAAAAGTAAAGTTTCTGAGTCTGAGGCTGCTTGCTTTGCAGCTGCATCAGCTCGTGCATTGCATTTTGAAATCTTATCCTGCTGTTTTGTATGAGCTACACATTTACAAATAGCTACTTTGGTAGGTAACTGAATAGATTCTAATAACTCCAAAATAAATTGCGCATGATTAATAGGTTTTCCACTAGATGTTATCATTCCTCTATTTTTCCATTGTTGTGCAAATACATGTACTGTAGAAAAAGCATACTGACTGTCAGTATATATGTTTACACACTTGTTTTTTGCTAAAGTGCATGCCCTCGTCAAAGCTATCAATTCTGCTGCTTGTGCAGATAAGTTGTGTGGTAAGGATTGAGCTTCTAAAATTTCAGTGTCTGTAACTACTGCATACCCTACCAGATTCTTCCCTGTAGGACCCCTTCTGCATGAGCCGTCCACATAACATGTCACCTCGCATTATCCAAGGGCATATCTGTGAGATCTTGTCTAGGTAAAGCTAACTGTTCAATTTCCTGCAGGCAGCTGTGTGGTGTGCCATTCGCAGGAGTTGGGAATAATGTTGATGGATTTAATGTCGTACATCGTTCAATTGTCATATGAGGTTGGCTCAGCAGTATAGTCATACATGAAAGATGTCTAGCAGGAGAAAGGTATGCCACTTTTTCTTGCAGTAAAATTATTGCAACTGCATGAGGCACTCTCAATGTGAGAGGGTGGAATCACACCACTGAGGCCGAAGCCTGTACTGCCACTGCAGCTACAACTACTGCTTGTACACAGTGAGGCAAAGATCATGCCACTGGGTCTAACTGTGATGAATAGTAGGCTATGGGCCGTTGCTTGTCCCCATGTTGTTGCGTCAGTACTAACGTCATATATCCTTATTTGCAATCTACAGTCTGAAAAAAATGTTTGTGATAATTTGGAAGTCCTAAAACTAATGAAGAAGCTATCAACTGCTTCAACCTGCAGAAAGCTGTTTCTGCTTTGGTTGTCCATTGTAAAATATCTTCTGCTGCCATTGGTGTCTTATATATCATGTCAGTCAGTGGAGCAGATTCCAAAGCATAATTTGGTATCCAGCTCCGACAAAAATTAGTTGTACCCAAGAAGGACATCATTTCTTTCTTGGTTGTTGGTTTGGGTGCTTGCAAAATTGCTGTTTTTCTTTCCTCATCTAGTATTCTACCTTCATTGGATATTACATATCCCAAGTATCTAACTTGTTTTCTCCAAAGTTGTAACTTACTTTTGTTTACTTTGTGTCCTTGTGTTGCTAAAAATTTCAATAATGCTACAGTATCCTCCCTGCACTGTTGCTGGGTGGGGGCTGCTAGCAAGATGTCATCTACGTAAAGTAGAATTTGACTACCTCCCGGTGGGGTAAACCCTGCCAGGTTGCTAGCCATTTCTTGTGCAAATATTGCGGGACTCTCACAATATCCCTGTGGTAGTCGAGTATATGTATACCTTTTACCCTGAAATGTAAATGCAAACCAATATTGACTATCAGGATGTATAGGTATTGAAAAGAAAGCATTGCTATAATCTACCACAGAGAAATATTTCTGTTGTGGTTCTAAATCGTTTAACAAAGTATGTGGGTCTGGCACCATAGGTGCTCTAGGTATTACTGCATTATTTACAGCTTGCAATCTTGTGCCATCCGCCATTCCCCGTTTGCTTTTTTAACAGGAAATAGGGGTGTATTACATGGTGAATCAGGAGATTCTACCAGTACTCCTTCTTTGAGTAATGCTGCTATTATAGGCTTAATTCCTATTTCTGCATCCTTTCTCAAAGGGTATTGTCTTTTCTGTGGTCTAAAAGCTGACTTTGGGGTTATTGTAACTGGTCCTGCTGTTTGAATAAGTCCTACATCTGACTTGCCTGCTGACCAAAGAGTTGTTGGAATTTCACATAAGGCCTTTTCTTCTTCTTCTAATAAAAATGCTAATCAGCTGTCCTCGCTAGATTGCAAGTGTACAGCTGGATGTGTCTGTGTCAACCAATTCAGTTTCTGTTTCTGTATCCCTTGTTCTGACAGTTCTAAATCAGTCTGTTTCTCCCATCTTGTTACTTTTTCTCCTAAGTCTGCCCATTTGACACTTTTGTTCTTTGTCAAGCTGACATGTGGTAATCGATTTGATCTATATAATGCAAGGAATTCTTGAGGTAACGAACAGCTAACTACACTGTTCCCCTCAGTATCCCAGTACAAAGTACGCAAAACCAATCTAGTTGCACGATTTCTAAACAATTCTTGCTCATACTCTCTATCAGGTCCTGGTGTAGTACAGTAGTATAGAGTACAGTGTAACAAATGCTGTCGATCAGTGTCAAGGGAGGGGGCTTTACTGATGGCTACGTTCATCAGTTTCTTGGTTACTACCCCTGTACCAGTCGTGACTAGGTCCTGGCTGTACCAGTAAAAGGTTTCACCCTCCAATCGCACTACAAAGTTATCCATTTGTCTCTGTGCCTCCATACCTTGTACAGTTGGAACTACTGCTATGCCAAATATCTGCATAAGGTCTCTGCCCAATAGGTTTACTGGACATTTTGCAGAAACAACAATTTTACTTCTCTGGGTCATACCTGAAACAGGGTCAGTTATTGCTATATCATGGGAAAGTGGTTCCCTATATAGCTGTCCATTTGCTGCTTTCACTAATATATAATCAGGTGATTTGGAATGTTCTGGCAACTTGGAGGGGTGTATCAAAGTCTGTGATGCTCCTGAGTCACACAGGAATTTGACTTCCCTTCCCTCCACCAGAAGTGTAACTTCCGGTTTCGTATCTGCTAAGTAGAGCTCTAAACTCAATAATGCTAAGTCCAAAATTTCACTTTCTTCATCCTCCATATCTACTTGCACTTCCTCTACTCCTTCTATCACATTTACATTTGTTTTTTGTTTATTAACTTTTCCTGATGATTTCTGACTTTCACATGATGTATCTTCACTATCATATAGTCAGTCTTCATCTCCCTTATCTTCTGTAATTACCTTTTTTTTTTACTACAATCCCTTGCTAGATGTCCCTTTTTCCCGCACTTGAAGCATTCACCTCTCTTTTTTCTTTCTTCAGAATCTTCCGATCGTTTGTCAGACTGTTTGTTCCCCTGGGCATTTTTCTTGCCCTTTTTACCTGACAAATACTTCAGCACCATCTTCAGCAGTGAAGACTTGCGCCTTCTTTTTCTTTTAACTATTAAAAAGTCTTTCAGCATGTCTAGCGTATTCAAGTAAGGCTTGTAGCCTCCCTGTTCGATGGTCTATCATATGCTTCGTAATGAAGCTACTAATAGGTGCAATGCAACCTTTCAAAAATGCATTTTTTAATTGTTGTTCATACGGGGAATCATTCATTTGGTTCTCAGGAACCGACATACCGCTATGATTATTAAAACATTCTAATAATCTAGCATAATACCCATCTATTGTCTCATTTTCCTGTTGTATGCATTGATTAATGCAAGTCCAGTCTGCTCTAGGTTTCCATTTCTCAGAGATTCGGTCTGTTAGACCTTTCACTTTGTTGTCTAACTCTGCGTCACTATGTGGGAGTGGTCTAAGCTCTGCATTACGAGGATTCCAGGTGCCACAAATCATGTGCCAATCTGGACCTATAATTTGTCTTACTACTTTTTCTACTTCTTCCCCATTCAAGTGGTAACTCAATCTCATGCCTTGTAAATCTTCTAAAAATTTCGTAAAATTAACTTTCGGATGGGGAATTCCCTCAGTAGCCTTCCGGATATCCTCCGGTGTCCATGGTCTATATACTAAGAGTGTTGGGTCCTGCCCTTCCTGTCCTGCCTGAGGATTTGCAACTTCTATAAGTGGGCATATTTCTTCCTCACTCTCATCCTGTAGATTTCTCTCTATTTGATATAATTCTGTGTCCCTATGTGTTTTACGTGTTCGGGACCTAGTTTCAATAGGATCTCTAACAAATGGTTGTGGTCTTGCTGAAACTTCAGGATAACGTGGAGGTGGACCAGCCTGTCCACTCGCTTCATATCCTGAAAAGGGTAAGGGAGAGGGAAAGGGAGGAGGAGGGGGAGCCGTCGCTATTACCAAGTTATTATTCTCTTTGTCTAGAAATAATGTTTTTGAATTTTTAAGCTTCTGTTCTCTACGATTTGCTTCCTCAATCCACCTGTGTGCTTGAGGTATGCCTAATTGGCGTTGATTTTTTGCCTGACCTCCCGCATCAGATTTAAGCTGTTTAAGGAGTTTCACTAGTGAAGTTTTATCTAGTTTACCATCAAATTTATATTTACTAACCCATTTCGTATAATACCTAACCTAACATTATCAGAACGTTGTAATTGCATGTATTTTGCGTCTTTGGTTAGGGGCGGATCTCGCGATGTTTTAGTGCACTGATTACCCATGTCAAAGAAAATGTTACGTAACCCTTTTTTATCACTTGATATCAAGTTCTCAGTTCCTGTTCACAGTTTATCTAGAATAACTGCCTACCTTATTCTGTTACCCTGATCTATGACCAAATATACAGTACTTCCTTTTGTCCCTGATCTGCAAAACAAATCTTGACAACAATATACTGTAACCTAGTCCCTGATCTAAAACAGAAAAAAGGCAAATTCTTCCTACCTGAGCCTCCGGTATTGAGAAAGTCCAAGTTCCGCTTTTCGGCCACAGATCAGAAAGTGGCCGGCCTCTTTACACGACAATTCAGTCGGAGGTCTTTTCACTCAAGAAGAACCATTTCGGTAACTTCTCCTGCGCAGTATTCGACCACCGATACGCTCTGATCTGCGGCTTGCCAAGGGAATTCTGTCTGCGAAGGACCAAACTGTTAAATAAAATAAGATATCAATACACAGGAGGTTCAGGTTAAAAAGTTTACTAGTGTACACCAGGAGGCAAAAAACATACAAGTACAGAATTTTGTCTGACATGAAACAGGAAGCACACAATTTTATATAGGTTTAACATTTAAGCTATGCCCACCTTACTGACGTGATATGTCACAGGGCATCTACATCACTTTAGCTTACAGTCTTCTATTCATAAAACTGTTGATGCTGTATATTTAAAAAAACTTTTCCTCTAGATACAATACGGCCTTGTTATCCAGCTGGTCAGACATAATGTCTTTTTGTAAAGTTACTTCTTCAAGGTTTCATATCAGTTCGAATACAATAGCAGATTCAGTCTTTTAATACACGTCTTTGTTCTCTGTTACACTTTCTCACACAGCTGCGTGCTATCTCAGCAATACATATACAAGGCCAAATCATTCCAACAGGAAAGAGCAGAAGATTTCATTATTTCACACATTTAATTTCCTGACCCAGCAGATAATCACTTGTGAAAAGCATAAACATTAAAACTTGCTAAGCTAGCATTCTGCCGGGGTCAAAGATCAGCTTTGCTTCAAGCCACACTGCAGTTTCAAAACTACTTACATTTACACATGAATTAATCCTTACTGTTATATGATTAATAGAATAAAATGCATTATATACTACTTTGCTTTTAAACTAGCATTTCTCATATATTCAAATACACATTTTTCTAACAGTCATTTAGGGGAAAGAAAAAAATATGTTGCCAGGCCCATGGGCACTTCATGCAGTTTCATTAATTATTCATTGCTTAAGTTTATTTAGAGTGAATGCAAAAAGCTTTTGAGCTAGGATTTCTTTCAAAAGCATCTGGAATAGGTTCATAGGTAGATACTAGGCTATCTGCCCTAGGGCATTTTTAAGCCTTTCCAGAGTGTATTTGGCTTTCGCCTCCCTATTATATTAGCCTACTGTGCCTCTGTATAGTAGGTCACAGAAGGTAGCCCTTTAAGATTAGTTTACTGTGCCTCTGTCAATCAGAGACACAGAAGAGATCCCAGGGGTGAATTTGCGATTTCCCATCCATGCGTCCAGATTTCGCTTGAAGAGGGACAGCGAGGGGCTATGTTTAACATGAATTGGGATTCTATTCTAGAGTGAGGGGAGCCTCTGGGAAATGAATCTGTCCCTCCAGCATGTCCTATTTATTTTTGTGCTGAGTCCCTGGAGCATGTAGCTCTAAGGGATTTGGATTTTTTGAGGTGGAGCATGCCCATTAATTCTGAGTTAGACATGGCTTTGTACGTCAGGCATAGATCGCCTCTGAGTAGGCGGTAAGCAACTGAGTAGAGCTGGAGTTTCTTTAGTCGAGCTGCATAGGACATCTGTTTGTGGCCCATGATCCTCTTGGTGAGGTACTTTTGGGGTCTCTCCAGTTGCTGCAGGTGTCGGGTAAGGTACATCCCAAAAGGGGCATTGTATTCAATTATGGGCCTGATGAGTGATGAGTAGAGGGGCACAATGACCTCTCTTGATCTAGATGCAAACCCTTTCGTGATAAGGTGGGCTATGTAGAAGGTCTTTCTAACTACTTTGGCAACGTGATTATCAAAGGAGAGATTACTATCTATGTGGGTCTGCAAATCCCTAATTATTACTTCCTTACTTTATGGATTACCACCTTTGTGGTTAAGCAAAGTTAAGTTCAGCCTGGATTTTAGTGTTTTTGGAGAAAACTTATGTAGCTACACAAATCAAAGTTGGAGACTCCAACTTGGAGTAAAATGAAGTAGCAGCAAGGGATCTGGTAACACATTACCTTTCTGCAGACCAGCTGTCATTCTAGCGAACTAAGACATGGGACATTTAACAAAAGAGGCACTTGTAGAAATGTTACTTAAGTTCTAACTAGCCATATTTAGTGGAACATGCCTAAGACAATCTTGCTCCAAAGCCTGTGGTAAACATCACCAATGTTCCTATTTCTTACAGATTGAATTATCTTGAGGATTATCATCATCTGTTTTTTTTAATTCAGAGAAAAACAGTCTCAAATAAAAATTTTACTTGCCAGCAACACTGTGAACCATGTTATTTTAATCAGTTTGTTATGACATTCCCATAGCCTTTTTCTCTGATAATTTTGTCCTACCTACATATTCATTTCATTGCTACTTCTGTTTTATCCCTGTTTCCTCTTCTCCAAAGTTTCATACTCTTCTGAAGCCTGACAAGGTAATTGCTACATTTTTATGGGGCTAGGAAAGAATGAATCTGTGTACATATTTTTGTATGCATTGTATATATTGTACATTTACCCATTTTAGTATACTGCAAAGGACTTCTCTAACATATGACAAAGAAAAAGATACTGGGATTCAACCAGGGTGGCTTGTTATCTGTGTTGGTTCTCTGCTTATTCCTTGTGAGTACAGCTACCTCAGTGCAGCTGTTTACATGATAGTATAGGACTTCTGTAAACAATTTGCATAGTGGTAGCAGAGTTCACATTGTTTTGGGGGATGGAAATTTTAGTGTGGTTGTTGTTGCGTCTTTCGGCTTTTCCCGGTTAGGGGTTGCCACAGCGGAACTCCAGTGCGCTAATGATTGGTAGTAGATTTTTATGTGCCGAGTTGCTGGCTCTGATGCACAACCTTCAATGAAGGCATGCCCATTCACGGATGTCTCCCACAGAAGATGGTCTAGCTGAGAATCGAACAGTCCCACCAATTCTGGCGCCTAGGGTAATTTTCTTGCTTTAACCAATTTCCTTTCTGCAAAGGCTTGAGATTCACAGAATGTAAGCAGGGTAGTAAGGATGTAAATTGCAACTGCTTTACGTTTTGCTTGATTGACTCCCATGGGTACACATCTTCATTAATTGTCAGTGGCAGTATGACTTAGCCCAGCTAAAATGTATTTGCTGTTGGGAATGTAAGGTTTACCATTCCAAAAGGCTTAGTGTGACTGTAGGCCATAGGAGTGGTCAATGCATGGCCAGGTGACCCATGCTGGTGAAAGGGAGGTAGTTGTGGCTCATAGCTTGGGTGTTATGTTAACTAGGAAGAGCACTATATGTTGTACCTACAGAGCACAACACTGCGGAGCATGTGATGCCTAGACCCTGACAGTCCTTTAATCAGCAGCATTACTGGAGGTGTAATGAGCCACTACAGGGGTTAGGGGCTGCAAGGGGAAGAAGAGTAATCTGGGGGGGTGGCTGATCTGTCCTATTGTAAATGGAAATGTATTTTGTTTTTTGACTTATGGAAGATGTACCTTTGGAATGAAAATGTTCTTGCGTTCTGTAATTACTACCCTGGCATATACTTCCAAGTGATCTGTTCAGAGATCAGCAATTTAAAGGGGGCATGGCACTGGCTTGGTCAGCAGTGTTAATGTGGATGTGGCTTGTTGAGGGGGCAGCAGCAGTCTGGGAGTTGAGTACAAATTTGAAAATCCTGGCTACACCCCTGCTCTAGAGCATATCTCCATCTATCCAGGGTCTCCTCAACTACCTGTTCCCTACTCTCACTACAGATCACAATGTCATCTGCAAACATCATAGTCTACAGGGACCATTTATTTGCTTTATTTGGGAAAACTGTGAAGACTGTGCATAAAGCACGTATTTCTGTCCAGATAGTACTTACTGCAGCATTAAGTTTTCCTTGCATAAATATGTACAAAAGCAAAAATCAACTAGTTTTATGTATTTATTTATTTTTTGTTGTCCAGGTTAACATGAGAAACTTGTTAATAATTGGTGATGTTGAAACACATCGAACATTTTTTTAATCCCATATCTGACAGTTTTTTTTTTCTTTTGTTCAGTAACATCATTGATAGAGCTGCAGATATTTACTACAAAGGTAGTACTACTAGCCCATCGGATGTTTTAGGTTGTCTATTATTGAATAAGTAGGGTATGTGATGATGGCACACAGTGAGGACATCAGAAAATTTTTCAAACAGATTAGTAAGAAAGCAAGGTACGAGCAACATGAAGTAACAGAACTAGCTGAGTCTGTTGATGAACGTACCAAGAAAGGTGCTGTCTCTGCTATGTTTGGGGAACAACGAGAGACCCCACAAAGTGTATGTGCAGAAACTGATATTGGCTGTTACATTCAATCAGACAGAATTGATGACTTCATGAAATTCAGGTTACTGACACAACCATACATCCCTCCAGAGAATTACAACTTCAAAGCTGATGCATCAGACAAGAAGCGAGCATTCCGATATAGTTGGCTGTCTCAGTATTCACCGTGGCTTGCATATTCTCCTCTCTTGAAAGGCCCACTCTGCTTAACTTGTGTATTATTTCCTCAGTCAGTTCACCATGGGTTGCAAGGCAGCTTCATCACTAGTGTGTGCACAAAATATAATGCCTTCAATGAGTCTGCAAGAAATCACATGCAGTCATCATGGCACAAAGGTTCTACTGAAGATGCTGCCAATTTTTTCTGTACACGACAAAAGCCAGAAACAGCTGTTATTCCACAGCTAGATGCAGCAGTAGCAAAACAAATTGCAGAGAACCGAAAGAAATTGGAACCAATTTTATCTACCATTATTTACTGTGCAACCCATGACATTCCTCTTCGTGGAAAAGAAGGCTCTGGTGGAAATTTCTGTGACTTATTAGATTTTCATATTGAAGCTGGCGACACAATATTAAAACAGCACAGTGAAACAGCTGCAGGAAATGCTCGGTACACATCCCCATAGGGTGCAAAATGAGTTGTTGGCAGAATGTGAACACGTACTTTGAAAGGAGATTGTTTGTGCAGCGAGTAGGGCAGTTGGATTTAGTGTATTGGCAGATGAAACTGCAGATATCTCGGGCATTGAACAGTTGTCATTGGGCATTCAGTTTGTTGATGGTGATTGTATTCGAGAAGAGTTCATGGGTTTTGTTCCCGTTGTTGCGAGAGATGCACAGTCTGTATCAAATGTCATTGTCAGTGAATGCATACAGTACGGTCTAGACTTGGAAAAATTACTCGGATAAGGCTATGATGGCTGTTCCATAATGGCAAGCATCCAGAATGGTGTTCAGGCAAAGATTCGTGACAAGTATCCAAAAGCAGCCTTTATCCACTGCGTGTCTCACAGACTAAACCTTGTAGTCAATGATCTGAATGATGTTCCTGAAATAAGTAGTGCTGTTGGTGTTATCAAGAAGATTATTAATTTTTTTCGTGACAGTCCAAAACGATGAGCATTGGTACCAAATATACCTCTTCTGTGTGAGACACGATGGACTGAGAAATATAAATCCATTCGTGTGTTTAGTCAAAACTTTGAGAAAATATTTGACTGCCTCGCTGATCTTCAGAAGATCACTGCTGGTGAAACCAGACAAAATGCACATATATTACTCAGTGCTTGCTCTTCATGCACGTTTCTTATTTCTCTCTTCATTATTGAAAATTACTCATCAGTTCTTGATCCCGTTGCCCAGATGTTGCAGTCTGTTCAACTTGATATAATAAAGGCTCAACAGCACATCAACAGACTCATTGAAATATTCAAGGAGCACCGTAACCATGCTGAAGAGCACTTTAGGAATGACATTCTCAGTAAAGCAAGATCAATAGCAGATAAACTTGGTATCGAGTTAGTGTTGCCAAGTATTTGCAGTTGACAAAGACACCGAGCAAACACAGTAGCCGGGGATTTTGAGAGTTATTACAAACGAGTATTTATATTCCCTATCTTGACTCATTAGTTTCTTCACTGACGTCTCGCTTTCCCAGCAGTAGCACTGCTCAGGTCAACTTATTTTATCTGCATCCTAAAATGATGCAAAACCTAGAACGTGAAGAATTCTGAAAACGAATTGCAGTCAGTAATGAACTATATCATATCGACAATCTGGAATTAGAGATGATGAACTGGTTCGACTATTGGCATACTAAGGTTCCAGATATAGCCAAAACAGTGGACTTTGCTGACTTGTTGCAACACTGTGATTTCTTTCCTGCTGTTAAGCAAGCAGTTCTGATTGTGTTGACCTTACCAGCCACTACCTGCACCATTGAATGATTGTTCAGCACTCTGAGACGGGTCAAGACCTGGTTAAGGTGTACAATGACTGATAGACTTTCAGCACTGTGCATGATTAGTGCTCATCGTGAATGTGTCATTCGTGAAAAACAGTTCATCAGTAAAGTTATTGACGCTTTTGGCACCCACAGCAGATGCTTACAATTTATATTTGCGCCACAGGAGTCATAGGCCTAAACTGACCATGTAGTTCATTCAGTGTTTTTTTTTTTTTGCTTTTTAATTGCAGTTACCCACAAAATGTATAATTTCTAAATGAGTTTGGTATTAGAATTCCATTGGTCTTATTTCATACTAGAAATCCACATATGATGAGGTGATTTCAAGCAGGGAGAAAGCAAAACTAATCAATACAAAAAGAACAGCAGCAATGATATCTGAAGACACATACAGACAAAGGAATCTGGTGATCGAAAACTTGACAATACGGAAAATACAAAGACAAATAGAAAAAGTAGAAAAGGAGACAGTAACGGAAAAGTTATACTAGTAGAAACTGAGGTTATGGAGTACCTGCAAAGTGAATGATTCAGTGTAGAAAATATAATTCAGAAAGCATCACAAATCACAACATGACAGATCGATGGACATCCAATTTAAGTGGAAACCAATGGAACGGGAAGCAGTTGGTCACACATGCCAATGCCATATGAATATATTTAGGAATTTTCACAGGAAACCCATATAAATGTTCACTTGAAGCTGGGCAGCAACAGAAGGAACAGGAAACTGTAACTGTGGAAAGTGTGCAGTCAATGTTGAGGAGTGATACTGATAGGCCAATGAGTTCCCATATGTCAGAGCAATGGATGACATGGGATGAAACAGTGTGCCACAGGAAGATGCTATAGAACTTTGTATAGAATGCTCACTGCAATGGAAAACAAAAAATGTGTCCACAGTTTAGAAGAAAATGAGCTAAGAATTGCTTGATTTGGTAGAGAGAGACATTATTAAGATAAATTATGAAAACATAAAGGTCAGCAAAACCCAGAAAGTTAGAAGTTTGATAAAACAAGTGAAACAAGTAATTAGGACTGTCCATAGAGATTCATGCGATATAACAGAAGTAAACAGGCTATATTACTATGCAGCTAATTTGATAACTGATAACGTTTTTGAGCCATAAGAACACAGGGTAGTGAGAGAAAGGAAGGTGAGAAAGTCAATGCCATCATGGAAACAAGTATCTATAAAGCAATTGAGACAGGGGTTGTCACCGTGTCACTGACTACAGAAGAGGGAACAGATTTACAAAAATACTTACAAAGATAGATGTGATAAAGGTAGTGCGCAGTATTAGAACAGCTTAGGATGTATCATGTACTATCGCAAATAAAGTAAAAATCTCAGCACAGGAAGAATAAGTTAGAAGATACACAGATAAATATAAGGGAAAAGTACAAAATAAGCAATTTATTGATGACCCATCAATTTTTTAGAGAATTTGGAAATGAGGTAAAAGGAATTGACAAAAAGATACATTTTGGAGAAGTACTTACGAAGATCCTGCGCAACATAACAAAGATGCTAAATGGATAGAAGTAAAAGAATAACGAGTTTAAAGGGACACGATATGAAATGGGACGACTTAACAGCCAGAGATTAACACAAAGTCAAATCCTATAATTGGAAAACCCCAGGCCCAGATGCAGTACGTAACGTCTGCCTAAAGGTATTAACATCTTTGCACGAAGCTTTATCCACGAGTAAGAACTATGTATATACGCACCCCGAACAGGCACCAACCGAACTAAGAGGAGGAAAAACAATGCTCCTACTTAACAGTGAACTTGCATGCTACCCTAAACCAGTAACTTGCCTTGGTTCTGATGATGTATAAACTCTGCACTGGAACTGATGCTAACAGAGTTTATAGTCATTTAGAATAAAACTCAGTTATGGCAGTAGAACAAATGGGCAATACAGAAGGTCATGTGGAACAAAGGATCATTTGTTAAAGTCATACTAGAGAACTGTAAAAGAGGCAAGAATCTAAGTAGGGCACGGACTGACTTCAAAAAAGCATCTGATAGTATCCCACACATTCAAGGACAAGAGTGCTTAAAAAATGTAACATACACTTTACACTGATCGACTACATTACAGTGATGACGATGAAACGGTGGCAGACCTCTTTGCAATTAAGGTATGATAAAGGGCAAATTATTATTCCAGGGATAAAAATTAAATGGGGGAAATTCTGGGGTGACTGTCAGTGACACCACTGCTATTCTTTCTCGCCCTATAATTTGGCTCCTAGAAACCAACACTGTAAAGACCTCTCATCTTCTCTTTGTCGATGATGCAAAACTGTATAGCTTATCATAGGAAGACCTGAAAGCACAACGGCAAGTTGTCAAAACTTTTTTCAGATGATAACAGAATGACATGACCATTTGGTCTTGATACATGTGCAAAAGCAACCTTCAAAGCAGGACAATTGCAGCATCAAGAAAACATAAATTTGTGACAAGAATGTGATATGAAAGAACTTGAGCAAGTGGGAGTATATAACTATTTGACAATAGATGAAGGATCAATAAAACATGAACAAATGCAAATAAAACTTGGTAAGGAGTATTTTGGAACACTTAAATTAATCCGGAAAACAGCATTGACCTCTAAGAACAAAATTCAACCTGTAACTCAATTTGTTCTTCCTCTCCCAAATTACAGTTGTGAGATGATTGGCCCCAAAACGTGTTGGATAGATTAAACAGGAAAACAAAAAGGATGCTTCATGCTCTCCAAATGATTTATAAAAAAATCAGTGCATACCAACATTATATATTCCCCCTTCTGAAGGAGGGATGGGCCTCCTTGAAATTGATTACATGTACAGATCTGCAATCCTGGGATGCACACATCTGACTTCGCAAGACTCAACATACTGAAAGTTTTGAGACATGGTTAGAATAACTATTGGTTTTGTTCACATTTTTGTGAAAGATGCACACACTATGTATTCATTGACAATGACATTTGATACAAATTACGGCCTAGACATGGACAAGTTACTCGGACAAGGCTACGATGGCTGCTTCATAATGGCAAGCATCCAGTGTTCAATCAAAGATTCGTGAAAAGTATCCAAAAGCAGCCTTTACAAGGTTTAGTCTGAGAAGCACAGCAAAGTGGATAGTCAGTGTGATCTGAAGGATGGCCCTGAAATATGTAGTGCTGTTGATGTTGTCAAGATTCATTTTTATTTTCTGTGACAGTCCAAAATGATGAGCATTGGTACCAAATATTCCTCTTCTGTGGAGACATGATGGACCGGGAAATACAAATCTATTCATGTGTTTAGTCAAAAGTTTGATAAAATATTTGACTGCCTGGCTGATCTTCAGAAGAGCACTGTCAGTGAAACCAGACAAAATGCACATACAGTATTTTACTCAATGCTTGCTCTTCATGCATATTTCTTATTTCTCATTCCATTATTGCAAATTACTCAACAGTTCTTGAGCCCATTGCCCAGATGTTGCAATCTGTTCAACTTGGTAAAGGCTGAACAACATATCAACAGTCTCAATGAAATAGACCACATTAGGAATGACAATCTCAGCAAGGCAAGAATCAAGATCACTAGCAGATAAAGCCATGAGTAAACTGTTTATATGCGCACCCGGAACAGACACCAACCTAGCTAATGAGAAAAAAATGCTCCTACTTAAGCCTGAACCTGCAAAAGTCCCTGAAAATTATAGGCCAATAACTTGCCTCCTGACACCGTATAAACTGTACACTGGAATTTATGCTGACTGAGTTCATAGTCATTTAGAAGAAAGCTCAATTATGGCAATAGAACAAAAGGGTAGTAAAAGAAAGTCATATGGAATAAAAAATAATTTATTGTTAAAGTCATAGTGGAGAACTGTAAACCAGGCAAGAATCTAAGTACAACATGGATTGACTACAAAAACATTTGATAGTATGACATTCATGTATAAAAGAGCACTTTAAAATGTATAACGTACACTTTACACTGATCGATTACATGACAGTGACCATGAAACAGTGGCAGAGCACTTTGCAATTACGCCATGATGAAGGACAAATTATTATTTCAGGGATAAAACTTCAATGGGGAATACTCCAGGGTGACTCTGTCACTGATACTACTCTGTTTTGTCCTATATGTGGCTCCTAGAAAGCAACAGTGTGTAAAGACCTCTCATCTTCTCTTTGTCACTGATTTAAAACTGTAGAGCTCAGAGGAGAAACTGAAAGCACAACTGCAAGTCAGACGATATAAGAGTGTCATTTAGTCTTCATAAATGTGCAAAACAAACCTTTAAAGCAGGAAAACTGCAGCACCAAGAAAACATCAGTTTGGTACAAGAATGTGATATAAAACAACTTCAGCAAGAGGGAGTGTACAAATATTTAGGAATGGGAACTGATAACCGATCAACAATAAAACATGAGCAAATGCAAATCATACTTGGAATACTTTAGATGACTTAAATTAATCCTGAAAACAGCATTTACACCTAGGAACACAATCCAAGCTCTAAACCAATTTGCTCTTCCTGTCCTAACTTAATTTTGTGTGTTTGACCTTAATGTGTTGCATAGATTATATAGGAAAAAAGGATGCTTCTTACTCACCGAATGATTTATAAAAAATCACTGCATACCAAGATTATATATTTTCCACATTCTGAAGAAGGGATATTCCTCCTTGAAATTGATTACATGTACAGATCTGCAATCATGGGACTCCACACATCTGCTGACCTCACAAATGTAGTGAAAGTTTTGAAAAATGAGAATAAATCTAAGATACATGACTTCTCTGCTTTTCCCTGCTTAGGCTTGCAGAAGCATATCGGCATCAAGCAGAAATGGAAATCAAACCAGAAGTAGATAAAAATTGGGCAGCAACTGAATGTACCAAGAAACAAAAGAATACAAGGTGATGGACCAATTGAGAAGACGAAAAAATATGGAAAATGCATAAATATAGTTGCAAGTATAGAACACTTCTGGAAGAACCTCATGCTAATCAGGAACAAAAGCAGGAATGGTCAAGGCGAGGTGAATTCAAACCAAGAGATGAAAGGTCAATATTGGCAGCACAAGATAGTGGACTATCATGTACACATTGGTTTACAATGTCCATTGCACATGTGGGAGATACAGACAAATATAAGTTTTGTGAAACAGAACTGGAAACAGTTGAAGTTGAACACTTCGTTGATGGTTGCAACATACTAACGGTAGAAGGACACTGTATACTGACAAGCATAATAATGTGGCAAGACTGTTGCACTGAGCATTGTGCAAACATTATGGTATTGAAGTGGTTGAAAAACACTGGAAACATGAGCTGCAATTTAAGCATCATAGAAAATGCTAAAGCCTACATCACATGGGATCATCCTCAATTACCAACAGCTCAAAAGACAGATGCTAGAAAACCAGATATTAGTGGTCCAAGAGAAGAAGACAAAAGTAGCATTGATCATTGAACTCTCTACACCCACTGACTACAATGTGTTATGTACAGACTGAGACACAAAGTCAGACTCATACTATATCAGGATTTGCAGGCAGAAATGAGAGCAGTGTGGGAGAAAGATACCCAGGCAGTTCCAGTAGTAGTAGTAGGAGGAGCAATGGGTCTTATTAAAAAAGAATATACATTCGTATTTAGACATGTTACCAATGCATGTAACTCCATACGCATTGCAGGAGGACTGATGAGTCATTACTGGGCACATTCATTGCAGGTACTCTGAAGAGCACTTTGGCAGACATCAAAGATTGACACAGTACTGATTTTGTGAACTTTAATCGTACTTTGATTTAGGAATGCAGTACATTCCTGTCACGATGCTAGAAACCCAAATGATTTGCTCTATCCACATTCTGAGGAGGTACTACAAGGTAGGTAGGGAGATTTATGTGTGTCATACCTGTCAAATGTATAGATTTTCAGTGTCCAGATTTCTGCTTTATATTTTTAGTCTGTTCCTCATAAAAATCTTTTTTTTTTTTTTGGTACAAATCACTGGGATGATGAGCTAACCATTAAAGTTAATAAATAATGACATGCATTTCAGTTTCAGACTTCATATCATTCAGAAAATGCATTCTAACACAAATCCTTTTATTCTAGCAACTTTCTCAATGTGTTCCCAGTTTTGCGCCTTACACATTATTTGTGCTATGAGATGAGATTGACAGGTAGGGGTGTGTATCAGAGGAAGGTAGTATACCCCATGGGCCATGCCTCAGCTATGCAGGTTTTTGCAGAACATCCAGATTTTTGCCTCATATTCCACCTGAAAAGGATTGCAGTTGCTAATTAGTAAATTAAATCCAAATATCTGTAATCATTGTAGAAGTAAAGCATAAGACAGTATGCATACTGATAGATTTGAACAGTGTCTGTGGCAAATGGGGAGAAATAGCCGAGTAATGGGACACTGGAATGGCTGTGTGTGTATGTGGGGGGGTGGGGCTGCACAGGGGGGGGTTGTGGGGGAGGGGGGCTGCATGGGTGGGGCTCTGGGTTTTGCACCCCCCTGCAAAAAATCCCTTGAGAACGACTGCAAATGGGGCTAGCTGAAATCCGGGTCACTGTTCTATTAAGCTTCAGTTCTAATTGAGAAACTGCAGTCTGCAGAAGTATATTGCTTTAATGCTTTTCCTTTAAGTTGAAACAGGAAATGGCAGCCTGCAGAAGTGTACTGCGTTTCTAATAAGCTTCTAATTAAGAAACTGTAGTCTGCAGAAGTGTATTGCTTTTTCTGTTAAGCTTCTGATTTTTTGTGTGGTATTGCTTACTGCAGGAATCAATTGCTTTGTGTGTGGTATTACTTACTACAAAAGCCAATTACTTTGTGGTATTATTGCTTACTGCAGTTAAGATAGCTCCTACTTGTGGTCTGTTCCTCTTAAAATTTGTGGTTTCTGGCAAATCTGTGAGAACTGAATTCACTAAATAATGATGGCCATTTAAGTTTCAGTCATCCTATCTTTCAGGAAGTGCATGGTAACACAAAACATTTTATTCTAGCAACTTTTCTAGGATTATACAAGCAATGTTTAAAGTGTCCCTGATTTTGGGCCTTTGTCCCCCCCTCCATAAATTTTGGATTTTCCAGATTTCTTGTGCTGCATAGTTTTCAGGAGGATCGAACTTTAGTGCTGCTTATGTGACGTCTGTTTGTGTTAGTATCACAACAGGTAAAATGCTTGCTTTTAATGCAGAAGGCTGTGGCTTCTACTCCCACATTATGTAGCTAGATTGCTGATACTGCACTGTGTACTTTTGGGGTGTGGATGCTGTAGTCCTAAGAATGTCTTCTTTGGCGGAGAATGGAGATACCTAGTAACTATGAACCTGTTAACAGTTTGTCATCCATTCCCTATTGCAATATTAATAGCTTACCATTTCTTAATGCAATATAGGCAATTTATTCCTCAAGGGCAACAGGCACTTTATTTTTTAGACGAAGCAATGAAATATAAAGTTGTTTGCTAGCAACAAGCTCTTCGTTACTTACAGATCGCCTTAATATGAATTATTTAGATGACTTTTCCTTTTGCAGAGATGGTGCATATTTATGGGTACTGGTGGATTGTAAATCTTTGACTAAGGCTGTTATGATGGAAATGTTATGAATTGGGGTACAGTTTTGTCATTATTGGTTTGTGCATTTTGTTTCATTACTTACCGGGAAAATGTTCAAAACAAATTTAAAACACGCTCTAACAAGTGTGCTGTATTATACAAGGAATATAGCTTTTAAGAATACAAGCAATATAATTTAATACAATCAGGAAGGTGCATCAAAAAACACATGTATGGCAGCCCAAAAGTAATCTTTATCCACCACTGGCCAGATGCATTTTCTTTGGGTGTGGTGTGGGTTTCAATGCTGTTTCAATGAATGTGACTTTCAAGGGCAGAGAAGTTTTAATGCCAAGTCTATTTTCATGGTGAGACAGTATTGTTTTGTTTAGCATATGTTAGTGTTTGTGCATTATTGTGCTGCAAAATGTAAAAATAAAATCTAAATAATCATTGTAGAAGTAAAACAGTATGCACCTATTAGTGTTTATGGTAAATGGGGTGAAACAGTCAGGTAATGGAATATTGGAATGGCTGCAGGGGAACTCTGGTGCCATATTTTGGTTGTCTGTTCTTTAGTTTGCGTTTGAAAGTTGGTATTCCACAATTCCATCGGAGTGGGTGGGGTTACATAATTATGTATGCAAATTAGATGTTAATCATCTTACAGATTTGTACCTATTTTTCATGGGCCTTGTACAGATTTTTGATGTTTCCAGGTTGAGAGGTATGATGGGGGCACATGTGTCACCCATAGCTACCCCTTGTACTTGTCTATAATATTCACTTCTGAAGAAAAGTATGTCCTCCCTAATAACTATTGAATAGTTTCCACTACCCATTCCTTAAATTCCTCTTTGTTAAGAGGGTAGGTGAGAAAACACAAGTGTTTCAATTTTACTTCATAACACTGCATTTTTATTATAGTTGTTATTGATGCATGATATGAAATAGTTATTTGGATGCATGTTGAAGCCTTCAATTAAATGCACATATCCCTGTGAAAATGTAATTTTTGTAAAGTCTTGCCAAGTTATTGTATCCTGGAGAATAATATATAAATTCTTGATAACATTTCCTGCTGAAAGCTGATTATTTCTCCTCAGATTTTCTTAAGATGCATAATAGCAGTTTAAGGTGGAATACAAACACATGCTAGTATAATCTACTTCTCTTGCCAGTAATACTTTCCTACCACAAATCTACCATTATTATTTTGTTTTCCTTTTCTATCACTATTGGAGCTCTTCTAGCAATTAGTATAAGTACTCCCTTTTCCTTTTCCCCAGATATTCTGCTTAATATCCCTCCTTAAATATGTTCTTTATCAAATTTACATGCCCACTTCTTTCCAAACATGTTTCCTGTAGCATTGCCATTTTCACTCGGCATTTCCTAATATAATTCAATTTTTGGTAGACTGATCTTTTATACAGTTGTTTCTTGTCATCTCCATTTGAACCAAGGTCACATTTTATAAGACTTTTTGTTTTAATGAAAATCCTCAAAAACATCACAGGAACACCCCAGAAGCAATTAAGTTATAGTAAACACACAAAACAATATCCATCTTTACATAATGAAGTTTAGCCCTCCTGATAGAAGTAACTGCCTCAAATTAATAGCTGTGCACACGGGCATTACTTAACTTAAAATTAAAGCTATCAATGCTAAGAAATATGTTACAGCTTATGCTCCTTCTTACACTGCATGTTCTTGTCTTTTCTTTATTTCCCTCTCATTTCTGAAAAACAGGTTGTATGCTTTCAGAAAACATTAACTTTCACCCTTAAAAAGTTTTCTGGCTTTTATTCCCTGCCCCTGTAGTCAGCTTCTCTCTATAGAAATATAAGCACAAAATATACAGCTGTCCTAAGATGCAGACTTCTCAACTTATACTGAACATTTATTTAATAAAGAAAAGCTTTTCATTACATTCAGTGTTCTCCTATTTACTCGCTTACTCAAAAAACCTTTTATTAGATTATGCCAATGGCCTTAATCCAGACATACAACTATGCAAATTAAGAAAAAAAATATCAGTTTTACATATATTATAATCTGTGCACTTTTACATCTCATCTCCAACCTCAACAAATCAAGACTGCAGCATATTAACGTAATCATGCTTTTGTCCAACCTTTCTTTTCTTTTTATATTGTATTATATGCATTTCTTAAAACTAAAAAGCAGAAAAAATAGCACTTGCTTACTTTAGTATTTTTATCACATACAATATCTGAAAATGCTTTACTATGTAATTTATATGATGAAATCTTTTCATAGATAGATACCAGGCTAGCGGACCTTGTGGGGCATATTTAGCCTAGCCCATTTCCCTTTTGGTGCTTAAATTAACTTAATTCATTTGGTGAGAGATTGGCCTTACTCATCCATCCACCCATCCACAACCCCTTTTTCCCATTTTTTCACATGGGGTCAGGGTGTCATTTCAACAGGCAATCATCTAGAGCCAAGGTTTACACTGCCAGGTGGCTACCCTGACATGGCAGTTCTTCCAGACCACATGCTTGCACATGCACTCATACCTATGGCCAATTTAGAGTATGCAATCCACCTACTGCATGCCTTTGTAATGTGGAGAAAATTGGAGCACCTGAAGGAAACCCACATGAATACAGAGAAGGCACACTAGCCAAGAATAGAACTGGGGAACCTCTTGCTGGGAGGTGTCAATGCTATCTACTGCACCACGGTGCCTCCTCATTTTATGCAAATACTGTTAAGAATAAAACTGTTTCCCTTACAGTTACTTTTTCCCTTCATTGTCCTTCCAAATATTAATGACATAAAGTAGTGCATATGCTTTACCACCCCCAACAAGTTTAACAAACTACAAAATTTCAATCTTTCCACTTTTTCTTGCAAAACTATTTTCACAAATGTAATTGATGCTTTATAATCTTACATTTTTTCACTAATTTCAGTGTTGCTGGTCTTCTTTCTGTTCATCTCCATCTCCCAAGCCCAAACTCTGTTTAAAGTGCAAGGCACGCCTGATTCCTCTAATCAACTTCTATGCTTTTTCCTGTCTCTCAAGCATTTTCCTATGGAGCATTGAAAGAGGTTTAACTGGTAAAGTCTTTCTATGAGATTTATCATAAAAAAATGAGAAGCAGAGCCCCCTTCTGTTTGATGGTTTACTTTTTGTTAGAAAAACTTTTCTATTCTCTTCTTAGTCTGTTCTGCATCAAAAATTACTTTTATGCTCCAGGTAAAAAAAAATATTCTGAAGACAGCTAGATACAGCAATTTGAATCTCACACCTGCATCTTGACATTCTCTGATTACTGAGATAAATTTGCTTCTCTTCTGCCTGGTGTACAGTGAATGATCATTTTCCACAAACACTATACTGCCTCCAGTTTTTAATACAATGCCCTTCTGCCACAGTTTTGTCAGGATCAACTCTTTCTACTGGTATAACTACATATTTACTGATATGGATCTTGGCTGCTTTCTCATGACCCTGTGGCCTTTTATTTAACAAATGCTGCTATGGAATACCAGTTATTGTGCTTTCATAAAATTAGTACAGTGCGTTCATACCAGTTTCTCTGATACAGCAGCAAATCTCAGGTTTTCCCTGCATGTTTTGTCCTCTAACTGTTGAAACAGCACTTCTTGAGTAGTCTGATAATCAGCCAGCCTTTTCTTCATTTCAACCTCTGATTTTTTGGATTTTTTTCAGTTCATCTGAATATATGTTTCAAGTTTTTTTTCCATTCTTTTCCAGCCTTTTGTTATTTGAAATGATACACTCCTTCAGGGTTTTAATTATTTTAATCAGATGCACATTTGACTTATTTATCCTCTAGAATACTGTCTAGAATAATGTCTAGAATACTAAAAGTCATGTCTTGCACCAAAGTTGGAGCTTGAGCTGCTTTTTGCTGAACAGCTACAGGATTCTTCCCAATGTTTTTCCTTTACCTTTTCTAGTTGATCTTGCTTCAGGCTCTTTATGTTTTTTTTGATGGCATCCAGAGAGTGTACTTAGTAGTCAGCAACTGAATTTACTAGCCCTTATCTCTCAGTTTCTTTTTCATACTGGCAGAGCTGAAATTAAGCTGTCAATCAGTGTGCAAACATTTTGCAAGTCTGCCTTTAAGAATACATTGAGGGAAAACATGTACTGGAGGAATGCTTACCATTTCAAGACTCACCATCAATAGAATAGCAAACTTGGGGGAAAATAAAGCTCAATACCAGCTTGATGCAAAAAAACAGAAGATCAGTTTGTTTTGAAAAAATCTGTCCTGAAATCTGTTGCTTACTTTATTCTAGTCAGGATTGCAGGGGAGGTGTACCTTCTCTTATTAGGTAACTGGCATAAGACATGGAAGCAGTCATGGGCAGGATCTCAGTCAGTTATATGACAGATGCACATTCATACTCAGACACATTTTACTTGCGCAACCCTTGATAATTTGGAGGTTCACTAATTCAACCTATTGACATATCCTTTAGATATGTTGGTGCAGCGGTAGCATTGTTGCCTCATGCCAAGAGGTTCTCTTGTTTGATTCTTGGTTGGGGTACCTTCTGTGTGGAGTCTGTATATCCTGCCTGCATTTGTGTGGGTTTCCTCTGGGTGCTCTGGTTTCCTCCCACATTGCAAAGACATGTGTCTGGAGTGTTTCTCCCTGGGCCTCTGCTGAAAATAGGCTTTTTTCCAAGTTGGACTTTCCTGGTATACAAATTTTAAATAAAATTTGTGAAGAAACTAGAACCCCAGGAGGCTGCAGTGCTGACCATTGCATCACAGTGGTGCGAGTATATGTACTCTAAAACTCAATATTTCCATGTCTTTTAAAGAAAACCAGAGCAAAAAAAGATTGTCATGTATTATATCTTTAGCAAAGTAGAAGTTAATGATGCAGACATTGATATTACTGCCATAGAAAAGAGGTGTTGGGGTTGATGGACTTTATAGTCAGCAATGCATGTGGGCATGTTATACAGAGAGATGCACACATCAGCACACACACACACACACACACACACACACACACACACACACACACACAAGTGCATGTATATGAACACAAGCATGTATACACTCACACACAAACACAAGCATGTGTACCTACACACACACACACACACACACACACACACACACACACACACACACACACACACATACACACACTCCAGCATGTGCATAAATGTATGCAAATAAAGGCATACATGCTTAAACATTCACATGCATGCAGAAAGAGACATTGGGCCGGATTCACGATGGCTTGCACGGAGTCTAAGAGTAGAGTAAGACTCCATGCAGCCATCATGTCCGATGAGCGATCCAGGAACAGCCTGTAGGGGTGTGTAAGAGAGCTCCTAAAACGTCTCTTACACAGACAGGGCTGGGATATGCAAATTACCTCACTTGCAGCTGAAAAGCATGCAAATGAGGTAAATTTGCAATACAGGAAGCACAAACCTGTCCGAGTAGGAGCCGTGTTAGTTGCAGAAATGTACTCAGTTGACAACTGAGTACCGTTCTGCAAATAGCACAATGGAGCCTTGTCAGCTCCAAATAAAGGTTGCATATGGTTGAGGAAGCATGCCAATGGCCAAATATACGGCCATTGTAAATGTTCCCAGATGCAAAATTAAAATAAAAATACTTTTTTTTTGGTGATTTACGATGTTTAAGCGTAGCGCAGCGCAGCGCAAACGGACTGCGCCACAAAAACCAGAAAAATTAAAATTAAAACCCACAAACGTGGAATTTATAAAAAATGTTAAATTACATTGTAAGGGAATAGCAGGCTGAAAACAACATGGCCACCAAGTAGGGGTTGCTAAGGGGAGAAGCCCAATCTAAGACATGTAACCAAGCATTAGTAGGCAATCCTATGTAAATGAGTGTTAGAATAGTGAATCACACTTTTACATAGCAAATGAGCACAGTCATTGGAGTGTAGGAGTAGGATATGGGGAGTAACAGAGTAGGAGATAGGTGACATCACAAGGGGGCTATGTATAAAAGTAGTGAAGCTCATTGGAGCAGAGTGTCATGTGTTAGCTGTCAGTTAGACATCATGGAAAGAGGGGTGTCAACAGGTAGGCCAGGAAAAGCCAAGAAATGGAAGGTGTACACTGTGGATAACACCAAAGTTTCTTGCTGAGCAAGTATGCACGCATGTGCACGCCCATAAACCCGAGTAAGACAGAGTGCGTGCGTGGAAGCGTGAGTGCGCATGTTTAACCCTGAGTAAGCATGTATAGGGCTGTTTAAAGACCTGTAAGTATGTATGCACGGGTGTGCGCGCGTTTTCACCCTAATAAGCAAGTTTTAGTCCGTCTAAGCATGTGTGCGTGCGTGTGAGCTGGTGTGCGCTTGTTTGTGCTTGTGTGTGCAGTGCTGCCCCCGAGGAAACAGAAAGGAAAAAGGAAGCGCAACAAATGGTAGGAAGCTACCAGGGAGTACTAGCAGAGCTAGCAGGTGAAAACAATCAGAATCAGGCAATTACACAGGCAGAACACTAGCCCAGCCCAGCACTTAAAACTCTGCAAACAACAGTGCAGTGTGTTTCTCTCAAGAGACACTGCAACACTGGAGTAAGCTACTAGAAGTGAAAACTGAAAAAGCTTCACTCAGACAAAAAATGCTAGGTGCTGTCATGGCTGTTATAAGGTGACATATGCAACATGCTGAGCGTGGTGACAATGCAAATGCTGCCGGACAACCCACAGTGAGGAGACGGAGAAGAGTGTACAGGCCCAGGGTCACCTACCAGGGGTTACATGAGCTGGAGATAGTGGAGCACTATAGAGGGGACAGAGACCTCCTGCAGCAAATTGTTGAGCTGTGCAGGCCATGCCTCAGACACAGAACCAACAGAGGGGAACCCATCCCAGTGGAAACCAAGGTATGTGTTGGCCTAAGAATACTAGCAACAGGTACATTCCAGAGACCAACTGGTGATATGATGGGGATATCACAGGCATCGGCATCCAGGGTACTGCACCAGTTCCTGGATGCCATGTCAGCACATGTCGGTGATCATGTATATTTCCCCAATACCTGTGAGGTATTGGCCAGCAATATGCGTCTCTTCCAGCAAATAGCAGAATATCCTGAGGTAGTGGGTGCAATAGACTGCACGCATATATGCATCAAAGCACCAGCCGGTGAGCAGGGTAGGGCCTACAGTAACCACAAGGGCTTCCCCACCATTAACTGCCAGGTTGTGTGTGATGCCCAGGGCATAATAATGAATGTGTGTGCTGGCTGCCTGGAAGCTACCATGATTCCCATATCTGGCATCTGACGCAGCTGTACCAGACATTTGCCAATGGGGACATCCCACATGGTCACCTAGTGGGGGATGCTGGCTATGCACTGGAGCCGTGGCTGATGATACCCATCAGAAACGCACACACACCTGAACAGGAATGCCATAATGAGGCACACGCACAAACACAAAATGTAATTGAGCGTGTGTTTGGGCTGCTCAAGTCACAGTTCTGGTGCCTGGACACATCTGGTGGAGCCTTGCAATGCTCACCAACTACATGTACCCAAATTGTCATGGTATGTGCTATGCTACATAATATGATTCTGCGAAAACAGCTGCAGCAGGACCAGCATAGGCCTGGGCCAAACAGCCCCCCACCATTGCCAAGGCCATCACAGGCAGAGCGTGACTCAGAGGAGGAACAACCTGAGCCTGCCCCAGTAGGCAGAAGAAGGTGTGCCCAGTATGCCTTGGCCTTGGCAAAGAGGCAATGCATAGCACATACACTGGCTCAGTAGGAACCCTGGAAATCATACCTCTCTCTGACTCCCACATATAGTGAAAGGGATGCGATGCCTAAGTTGACACAACCTGCTTTCAAACATGTACAGGGAGTGTAGTATGTGCATCCAACATAGGCAGCCCTGCAGCACCACCTGAGGCATGATTGCCATGTGTTAAGCAATGTAATGTAGTGCTAAACAGCATTTACCACCATGTAGTATATGCAAACTTGATGACCTTGAGTATCATCCTACCCTCACCAAGCATGATGCCACAATATGAACACAAGATGATCAGTTACAACAATTGGCTTAAGTATTGGTGTCAGTCAAAGGGGATCCAATGCCTGTCAGCCTGGGATGCCATGCTCGACAAGACATGATGCTTCGCTAGAGACGGTTTTCACCTGTCACCCCTGGCCTTTCCTCCATAGATATCACAAGGGATAAGAAACTAAAAGTAATGCTACTCAACACCAGAAGTCTAAACTGCAAATGCACGCACTCCAAACTCTCCTCAGCATGGAGAATGTTGATATCTGTGCAGTAATAGAAACCTGGTTCAAGGCTCCCAAAAGCACCCTAGCACTAACAGGTTACACCTCATACCATGCTTTACAGCCCCAAAACATGGAACAAACTACAAAAGGAGGGTGAATATCAATATTTGTCAAAGATACCCACACCCCCAGGTTGGTGGCACAGCATGAAGCATCATAGACTATCCATGTGCAGCTAACAGTGTGTAAAACCACCTTCCAGTTCAAAGCCTGCTACAGACCACCCTCCTAAACCCAGGAACCACACTTGGCTGACTGGAGAACACATGAAAATATGAAGGTCTCCCCAAATACCATTATATTGGGTGACTTCAACTATGCCCAAGACCAGAAGTGTATCCCTCACTGGTAAGATCAGACCATAGAGTAATCTCACTGGATATTCACATCCCGACCCCAGCCCATGCCCAGAAAACCACAGTGAAAAACTTTTCTCTAAAGCAAATTTCACACTACTCAAAACCGAGGTGGAATCCTTTACAGCCCCTCTGCCTGTGGAAAATACGGCCCAGACCTCAGAACCCTTTATAAACGCATTCTATGAACACCTTCAGGAATGCATGGATCATGCAATCCCAAATAAAACCAAGACCCAATCCTCCAAAGGCAGGCATCCTGTCTGGTGGACCCTAGCCATAAACAAACCATACAATAGAAGGAGGAAGCTACTATATGACAGAGCAAAATCTCAAAAAGGGAAGGCATCTCCAATCAGTATTATTAAAAATCTACGGCCACACATGAAATCGTCTAAGGCCAGCCTCGAGAGAAAAATTGCACAGGACACTAAGGATAATCACAAGGCTTTCTTTAGTTATGTTAGGAAGCTGTGTGAGAATTCCCAGATATGCTCAGAATTAGTCCAAAATGACAAAAAATACACCGAACCCACAGACATTGCCAACATCCTAGCTGACAGGTTCAGCGCAAACTCCCCCCCCCCAACAAAAGGGCAAATATCTATCCCAGCAGAGTGCTGCCCCCCTGACATCTCAGATGGTCAGGTAAGAGCTGCCCTCTCCAAAGCAAAAACACAGCATCAATGGGACCAGACGGTGTCCCGGGCTGCATCCTACATGAACTCCAAGAAGAGCTAAACCCAAACATAAAACTACTGTTCAATCTTAGCCTTACTACAGGATATGTACCCAAATAGTGGCGTACAGCAACAGTGGTCCCTCTCCACAAAGGTGGTGCCTCAATGGACCCTGGAAACTATCGCCCCATAAGCCTGACTAGCTTGGTCTGCAAAGCTATGGAAAGGATCATCATGGACCTCATAAATAAAGATATTGGGGACCTACAGACACTGGATCCTGCCCAGTTTGGCTTTGTTAAGGGCAGATCCTGCCTCTTAAACCTGGTCGACTTCTTTGAAACAGTCACCAAGGCCATTGACGATGGGAAGGTGGTCCACACAGCCTACCTGGACCTTGCAAAAGCCTTTGATACAATACCCCACTCGGGCATTATAGATAAGCTCACCAGCTTAAATATAAACCCCTATGTCACTAGATGGGTTGCAAACTGGCTCAAGGACAGAACCCACATGGTTAGAATTGCTGGAGCCATGCCAGACTTCAAACCAGTTACAAGTGGCGTCCCACAAGGCTCAGTCCTGGGACCTCTTTTGTTCGGTATATATTTCTCGGAGGTACAGGCCAACACAGAAGGACTGTGGCTGACCAAGTTTGCAGATGACTGAAAACTGGGCACCATAATCGACTCTCCAGCCAAGACAGGCATCCTCCAAAAGGGCCTCATAGAAACAGACAACTGGTGCCAGAGCCATGGCCTCAAGCTAAACGCCAAAAAGTGTATAGTCATCCCCTTTGGCAAAAACAAAGTGCCCACAAATTACCACATAGGTGGTAATCCATTAAGTACAGAAGAAGTAATTAGGGACCTGGGGACCCAAGTTGATAGCAATCTCTCATTTGACAACCACGTGGCCAAAGTGGTTAGAAAAACATTTTATATAGCCCACCTAATCATGAAGGGATTCACATCTTGATTAGGGGAGGTCATCGTGCCTCTTTACTCATCCCTCATCAGGCCCATAATCGAGTACAATGCCCCTTTTGGGATGTACCTTACCAAACACCTGCAGCAACTGGAAAGACCCCAAAAGTACCTCACCAAGAGGATCAAAGGGCTCAAACAGATGCGATATGTTGCCTGGTTAAAGAAACTCCAGCTCTACTCAGTGGCATACCGCCTGCTCAGAGGCGACCTGTGCCTGACATATAAAGCCATGTCCAACCCAGAATTAAGGGACATGCTGCACCTCATAAAATCCAAACCCCATCGAGCTACCCGCTCGAGAGACTTGAACCTCAGCACTGAAATAAATAGGACATGCTGGAGGGACAGATTCATAACCCAGAGGCTCCCTTCACTCTGGAATAAAATCCCAGTCCAGGTTAGGCAGAGTCTCTCATTGACTCTCTTCAAGAGGAATCTTGATGAGTGGATGGGAGATCGTAGGTTTACCCCGTGTATCACGTCTGTATCACTGTTAGACAGGGGCACAGTATACTAACCTCGAAAAAGGGCATAGCAAAATTAATTTAAAATGGGTGGCAAAAGCCAAACATACTCTGGCTAGGATTATAAATGCCCTAGGGCAGAAAGCCTAGTATGAACCTATGAACCTATGAACCTATGTGACCCCAGGTGAAACATATGTGTAGTACAACGCAAAGTGTCCACCAATAAGCTCTACAATGTATGAATACTGTGTCACATGGTCCATTTCACCCTTCCCATGTGTGCACTAAGCATCTACATGCAGAGAATGCAACTCCACCTTGTTCACAAATGTACATCTGCAACTCTGTGCTGCAAACAGCACACATGTACTGTTCACTCCCCAACACATGCAGGCACAGGTACACACAACAGCCATGTGGCACATGTGCAGACAGTACACTTTGGGAATTAACACTGATGTATACAAAACTACAATGACAATCATAGTGTTAATGCATCATGCATGCTCGGATATACCCACAATGATATCATTACACTGTACTGTTAACAACATGATAATATTACTACAGTGCTATGTAGTCACCCTGTGCATCAGCACCATGCTATCCTGTTCCTGCATCAATGTTACAGATGGCAGGAGGTGGCACAGTTTCATCATATGCACAGGGTGTGAACTTGGTTTGCCAGAGTCTGCCATTGATACAACCAATCGACATGTATGTGTGTGTGTGTTAGTGAGGGACAACAGTACAACATGGGCAATGTTGATGCGATGTGTGTGTGTATGTGTTAGCCCTAGGTGTTAGCATTATGTGTGTGTGTGTGTGTATGAATGCACACAGTTCCACCACGTGGCTGCCATATACAGGTGTTTGTGGACAGCCACATACTGTACCTGCCAGGTCATACAGATCACTGTCTCTGGCCACAGACACAGTACCTGTGCCTGGCAGCGGTGCTACGGACAGAATCAGGTACTAAGCCAGACTGGGTACTGTCATCAGAGGCAGTGAGTTGTTGACTGGATGCATGTCCCTGCTGGGACTGTCCAGAGCCACGTGCACGTGGTCTTCTAGGACGGTCTAATGACAGCACAGACCCAGCATTGCTGGGGCTGGTACTGGCACTATGGGAGCGGCTGCGGGTTTGTTGTCATCTGTGACGACTGCCAGCTGATGATGTTGCTGGCATATGTCCACTTCGACGCCTCAAGCATCCTGCACTGTCCTGGCTCATGGACATGTAGTTGTGGAAGAGATCTAATGTGTCCCCCCAACGTCTATCAATGACCTCGCTGATATTATGGATGGCAGCTGCAACGTCACGCATAGTGTCAATCATAGCGGTGCAATGTGCTCTAAGCTCCCTCAGACCCTGTCTGGTGTACCGTTCCATACGTGCCTGTGCCTGCATTACAGCCCGGAACATAGCTGAGGTTGAAAGACCTCTGTGGGCACGTCTGACAGGGGCAGTACGACCACGGATGCTCCCACGAGAACCCCTGGACATCTGCCTGTGTAGTACCATGTCAGGAATCTGGCCATGGCTGCTGTGAGGTGATGCATGTGCCAATGATACCACACTACCCTGGTCAATGCCCACTGTATGCTGTCCCTCAGCTAAGGACATTGGTGACACTGGATGTATCGGCAGAATGACTGTGCGCATTGATGGGGTTGACTGCTGTATAGTGTCGATTGGCTGACCAACGACAGACCCTGTCACACCTCCCTGTGCCATTACACATGCATCATCATTATCACTATCCCCAGCAGTGGCTTCAGGTTCCCTGCTGCACTCCACCAGAGCAACATCAGAACCTG
Source organism: Protopterus annectens (assembly GCF_019279795.1). Classification (NCBI taxonomy): domain Eukaryota; kingdom Metazoa; phylum Chordata; order Ceratodontiformes; family Protopteridae; genus Protopterus; species Protopterus annectens. Next base: position 395,395,873 of record NC_056725.1, on the reverse strand, counting down.
TGAAAGGAAGACAGGAAACACGGTTTACAAATGTGTACACAATGTTAGCAAACATGCACACAGGCACACAGGCACACTCCTCAGTCCAGCAAATACAAACACACACACACCTGCAATCCAACACATACACAATACTGTTTCAGGGTGGGTGAAAGTATCACAAGGAAAAGCATCACTGCACATGTGTCAGCATGCAGATTATGTGTTGCACAGGAACATGGAGTGCAAGTGTAGACAGCCCTTGTTAATAACAGTATATGTGTACTTGATGCTTGTGTGTAGTTGTTCAGTGATTGTCTCCACCCTGTGACACAATGTGTACAAGGACAGAACAATGTTGTGTAAGTGTTACAAGTTGTGGGTGCATATATTTGCACACACACACACACACACACACACACACACACACACACACACACACACACACACACACACACACACACACAAAGCACATGACAGTGCTACACAATAACTGCTATGTGTACTTTTGTGGTCAGTGGAACTGGATGTGGTGTAGTAACATGAGCCATGATCAACATGCATCTTGTGGTCAGTCAACAATAATAATGTGTGCCACACAGGCAGCTAGCATGCTGTACCTGAAGTGCAGTAACATGACTACATCCACAATTACACAGCCACTTGTTACATGGGTGTGTAAGGTGGCCAATAGTGAGCATTGCCTAACATTAATGTATTATTTGTTCAGGACTGTTGCACAAAGACATGATAGGCCTCTACCCCTCAGGTATATTATGTGTGCTGCGTAGATGATAAATGGGATACTGATGGGTGGGCATACAGCAGGTGTCATGATTGGACATGTGTAGCAGGCTAAGGTGTAGTGTCTATGCCAAACATGTGTGTGTTGTGTACATGTGTATCAGGTATGCCTGTCCAATGTCTGGTACTGTGTTGCCACATGTGTGTGTAATGCTCTGTGTATTGCATGTGAGTGAGGCAGCTACTGAGAATAATGGGATATGCATAGTCTCACAGCAAACATGCACATGTGCACAGACTACACCTCCATATGACATGCACATGTCATTAGCAATAGTATTGTTATTACACACTCACCAGCATGGAATTGGCTGCCTTGCTGTCACTCCAGAGGGACCTGCAAAAATATGACAGTGATTGCCAGCAGCCACAACTGTGCCATTGATACTGTGAGTATGATAAAGTACAGTAGTACAACAGTTGGCTTTCACAGGTGTACAGATTATACGCAGAATATCAATCCTGTACAAGAATAGGCAGGTTAACAGCTACACACACAATACACATCTCACACATGCATAAACTACCAGTACAGTCAACTACAGATATGGCATGTTACCTGCACACTCCATTTCAACATGCTGGGTTTCTCCAGCCTCCATGATGACACATGTTTGTGGATGTTGTTGTTGTTGGCCTGGAGCCACAACACTTAGGAGGAGCTCCTCCACACTGGTGAGGGGGGCTGAATAGATACCCCACCACCTGTGGCAAGCTGTTGTCTGTGGATATCAGACGCATGCTGCCGGACATGTCTAATTAAATCACTGCAGTGATGGCGTACCTGCTCATATGTCCGGTTATGCATGCCTATGTCATTTACCCGATGGACAAGATCTTGCCACAGTGCAGCCCTCTCATGCTGGTTTTGGCTGGCCCTGGAAAACAGCACAGAGAAATTCTGCACCAGGCTCTGGTGGATCTCCTGTTCCTCTGCTGTTGTATAAGGTGGGTTATGCTGATGCACCATCGCCCTGGAAGGAAAAGAAAAATGTGTGAGCAAGTCATGTGGCACACTTAATATTCTAATGTACTGATATCACTTAACTGCCATATATAGCATCTGTCTGTCTATCAATGGATACACATGTTCAATGCCACATATCAGTGCTCAACCCACAACTGTCTGACAGTGCCTGCCACACTCCATACAACAAACTAGTATACACCAGCACTCGGCACACTGTTTGGGATACAATGCACAACCTCACACTCGGGGTATGTATCAAGCTAATGGATGAAGAATATTGTCATCCCATGCAATGAATGCAATGCACATTTACAGTTTCAATGGTAATCCACCCTAGTCTTTGATGCCATACCCCTACCTGACATATGTGCACAGTTGTTAATATAGCCAGCATACTGCTGTCACAGAGTATACATGCTGCCAGGTACACACACATACCCTGTAACACACATGTGATTGCAGCCATGGTACAGGCATCATTACACACACATTACACATACATACAACGCACAAATGTATGACGACAGAGATGAGCATTAACTGTGCACCTTATAGTACTGTGTGCCCCTACTTACAGATACCTATGCATGAGGTATGTAATCTGTGCAGACTACAGGAAACACACCAGACAGTGTTACCAGGGAATGTGAACATACACCATACTGTAGAGTTTAGGCCTACAACTTCAGGTAGTACAACAGTTCATATGTGAGCTGGATTCAACAGCAGTACCACTTACTGTTGCTTCTTCCAGTTCACTCTTCTCATTGTGTATGTTAACTCACACCTGCTAATGCTAACACTGTTTACATGGGAGTATGTACTTTCCTGTGGGATTTGTGGATTAACTGGCATGCAACAGTAGTTCTTGCAATGTGTTGCTATGGCTTTTGTATTTTCCCTTTACATTCACTCCTTGAATGCCTGATATTTGTCTTTACTGGAATGTGTTGCTATGGCTTTCCTATTTTCCATTTACATTCACTCCTTGTAATGCATGATATATTTCTTTCAGCACTAAGTTTTTATATGTCTGCTGTGGCTTGGTGGTACTTCATGCAGTCTGGTGAGTCCAAGGTCTGGGGTTTGACACTTACAAAGGTATTTTATTTCGCTGCTGAGCAGAACTGGGGCCTGTCATACAGAGTGAATAAGGCACTTTTAAACAGTTGTAAGCAAGAAGCAGGAAGTCAGTAGGGGTGTGCAGGCTGGTTGTAGGGAAGGTCCATAGCTGCACATTTCTTTAACTGCAATAGCTGTACATATGTTTGAAATTTGATGTGACATTTGAAACCTTCCGCCCCTGAGAGAGGGGTGAGGACAACTAAGTATATTGTACTAACAATTATGAATATCAGGCACATGCAGTGCTTGTGAACTGCTATACTGTCATTAGTATGTTACTGACTTCTGAACAGTTTGTGTTTTGTTTGTGTTGACATTAGCACAGTCTGCTCATGACAAGTGGACATATGTCAGTACTGTGTATTATTATGGATAGTGATATGTCTGTGTACTACCTGTGGACATATTCAGCTGGGAGATGGAGGTTAGCCTAGTATTCCTTGACTGTGCACCACACCAGTCTTTTCAGCACCTGCACAATGACATTGTCACAGGTGGTTGCTAGCAGTACATGGCTACATCCTTTGATATTTCTGTGTTGTACTCCTACATAAGGGCATGCTTGTGGAAGTAATTCTACAGCTATTCGCAGAGTGTGTAACAGCAGACAGGCTGATATGCCTGTGTGTTTCTGACACTTCCAGGCCTCAGATACTCTCAGGTATATATTTGACCAGCCTCAGGGAAAGGTACATATCAGTGGGATACACCCGTGATATATTTCAGATATTCTGCAGTTGAGACTGTGGGGTATTTTGAGCATATGTATTACTACACCATTTCTGACATGCAAGTAGTGTCTACTCTAACTTATTGACAATTACCATTACTGGGATTCCCCACCTTTCTGCCTACTGTTAGTACATTTCACAGGGAGTCAGTGGGGCACAGCTAACATTTGTTTGCAAATCAGGGACATCCCTGTAAATCAGTCACAGTTGGGAGGTCTGGCCTCTTACTTATTCAAATATGGATGTTTATCCTGCTCTGATACTGTGTGGGGTTTGTAAGGTGCTACTGTAACATTATTACCTACTAGCATGGCTGTTTCTCTTATCACACTCATGTAATGCAATTCCACAAGAATTGCCAGTAAAGATACACAGAACAAGCTTTGTGTAATGGCCTTCCTATTTTCCCTTTACATTCACTCATTGTATTTCATGTTATATTTCTTTCAGCACCAAGTTCTTGTATATCTGCTGTGGCTCAGTGGTAATTCATGCAGTCTAGTGTTTCCAAGGTCCGGGGTTTGAGACTGATAGGGATATTTTATTTTTCTGATGAGCAGACTACAGGCCTTGTCATACAGAGTGACTAAGGCACTTTTAAGCAGTTGTAAGTGGGTTTGCATGAGTTTGCACGATGCTTAGCTACGCTTATCTATGCTTAGCTAAGCGCACACAAGTGCACACCCGCTGAATACTGCTTAAAAGTGCTTACTCCCGCTAACACCCACGCTAATTTCTTTTAAAGAAAAGAAAATGGGGAAATAGGAAAGTGGTGAAAAAGGTGGCACAAAGAGGATAGAACAGTAGGAAAACAAGCTCGGGATGTGCAGGAAGGATATAGGGAAGGCCCATAGCTGCCCAATTCTTTACCAGCAACAGCTGTGCATATGTTAGAAATTTAGAGTGAGAGGGGTGAGGACAACAAAATATGTTGTACAGCCAATTGTAATTATCGGTTTACATGTCCAGCAGACATGTGTGCGAAATGGGCAGCTATGTATGGGGCATAATTTTTTTGTGGGAACAGAGTGCCCTTTTTTTTTTCAGGTGAGAGTGGAATGTGAGGTACAGGAAGTAGGTATATTTGGGGAGGTAGGTTGGGGAGGTTAACAGACAAGACAAACAAGATGCATACAGGGGCGGAGTATGACACATGTGGGGGTAAACACAATTGACGGGGACGGATGTTTGGATATCGCAAGCCCATGAGCCCACAGATGGCAACAGTGGAACTGAGATCCCCACCCATGGGCAGTTACCACTGCACCTTCACAGCCCAGGCCAGGGCTGTGCTGGGGGCTGGATAGGATGGGCAGGCACACCCATGAGTTGCCCACCCCCCAAGCTGGCATAGGGGATCAGTCACGGAACACCTGATCTCACACGCACCACAGACCGGCCCCTTTTGGAGGGTGAGTGGAGGCTCTCCCCCAGCCCCCTTGCAGGGGGGGATGAGCCCCACCCCCTGCAGCCCCCCCCAAGGTGGCACAGGGCCACGGAGGAGGAGGTCCGCCTGGGCACTGGTGCCAGGTGCACTCCCAGCTGAGGTGGGAGAGGTGGGTCCGCTGGAACCCGCCTTTCCTGTTGTCCTATGTTTAGCAGTATTTTATGGCATTTTGGGTTAGTAACAAACAACACCATTCAAAATTAGTTGTAACAGCATGCATCAGTATTCCTATTAATCAAACACCCATGAATTCCGAACATTGAGCAGCAAGCATAACACATGCATATTTAGAACAACAGTGCACATTCCAACAGCATGCAGGGTTGATTGGTGGCAACAGGTTTGGATATGTGAACAGGGCACATGCATCAACGTACATGCAAATAAGTATGAACCAACAGGACAAATGTCCATGGGAATTAATTGTGAATACACATACCCAGTTTGGTGTGGAATGGCATAATTTGTGAAAATAGGGTAGGGTGGAGAAATATTACATTAACAACTTAAACTACCTATACATATACTGTACATTCCTAGTAGATGCAGATATATATCCCCTACATGTATTAGTACAGTTTCCTGTATGTAACCTTAGGAATGTTGGTGATGGGGATGTTACTGCTACATTAATATACATTCCATTTTATTCATATATGTTCATATCTGGCTGTGTTCAGGTAAAGCATCCTGCTACATTTGATTTATATGGGTCTAGACAACTGTGGATGTTCAGCATTTCATACAACCATACTATCTCCATAATGCAAGGGTACAGCAACATATCCAAATTTTGGGATGGACACAGTCCAGGTTCTGTACTTTATTAAAGACATTTCACTCTTTGGTTGTGGCTGTCTCATTCATTTCATTATGTAGTGAATGCAGTATACCTTTATTCCAGACTTATTACAGCTTTCTTGGTAACTTCAAACGCTTTCTCACAATCTCTCACTTATTTTATATTTACATTTCAGGATGGTACTTAATTCTAGGCTTTATTAACATTTATTACTGGGTTACAACAATCCTTTCCAGCTGACTCACTTATTTCATATGGCAGAATTTACAAGGATGTATTTGACACTTGTCTGTCCTTTGTTGATTGATTACAACACTCATTTTCAGGCTGAAGCAGTTATCTGATATTACAATACAGGTGGAAACTCTATTTGAGACTTGTTTAATCTTTATTAATGGATTGCAATACTCTTTTTTCAGGCTGCATCACTTATCTAATCTTACAATGCTAGCATAATCTTTCTTCTAGGCTTATTTGACCTTTATGACTGGGTTACAACACTGAACTCATTTACAGGCTGTCTCACATATTCTATAACAATACCAGCAGAATAATTACTAACCTGTCTGGTGGTGCAACCTTGCCAGCCTATCAGCATAGGCTTGGGTTCCGGAACAACACCTGCAGCTGTAATATAAATGAAGGAATATTGGAACATACCTATCCATACTATAGGCTAGGATAGCATTTCTTATATACTTAATTACATGGATACTTACTCAGTAGTGGGGCATTGGGCACTTGACGGGCCTCCTGGATCCATCGGTTCAGTTGGTCCTCCTTTTAAATTCCTGTGGGAAAAAATTTTGTTGGGGGCCCCTTTTTTACCCATTTACAAATTTAAACCCCCTTTTAAGCATTTTTTTATAAAATTTTTTTTTTTGTTTCCCCTTCTAAACCCAATATTAAATTCAAAAGGAACCCCCAAATGAAGGGAAAATTAAATCAATTTAAAAATTTTCGGGCCCCTTTTAATGGATATTTTCCCTTTTTCCCTTATTTACTTTTTTTTTTTTTTTTTTTTTTTTTTTTTTTTTTTTTTTTTTTTTTTTTGAAGCTTTTTGGTATTGACAGTCATTAAGGCTCTGCACCCAATTTGGGGGCCAAACTATTTTGCATGCACTGTTTGGTAATTTCCCCTCCTGATTTCAGGACAAACTGCTATAAAATATAGGTTAAAAGGAGTGTAGGCTTCATTTTCAACTACCATGCTGGTTTCTGTGACACTGTTGTGCAGTCAGAAGGTTGGTATATCTTATACCCCGAGGCTGTGGTAGCCATGAAGCATTTGACTGAAACTGCTGTTGCTTCTTCAGTTACTCTTTTCATTGGATGTTAACTCACACCTTGCAATCTAACACTTTTACATGGGAGTATGTACTTTCCTTGGATTTTTGGTTAACTGGCTGTATTTGAGTTTTATGGCTTTTGTATTTCCTTACTTCACTCTTGAAAGCCGAATTTGGGCTTTACTGGAATTGGGGGTTGCCATGGCTTTCCCTTTTTCCTTTCATTCCTCCTTGAATGCAAAGGATATATTTCTTTCAGCCAATTTTTATTATGTCTTGTTGGCTTGTGGTACTTATCAGTCTGTAGTCAAGTCTGGGGTTTGCATTACAAAGGTATTTTTTTTCTGCTGACAACTTGCTTGTATACAGAATGTAAGGCACTTAAACAGTTTTGCAGAGAAAGTCAAAGTAGGTGTGCAGGTGGTGTAAAGGTCCAATGCCCATTTTTTAACTGCAATAGCTGTACAATGTTTAAATTTATTTTGACATTTGAACCCCCACCCCAATAGACAATAAGTATATTGTACAACAATTATGAATATCAGCACATCATCTTTAACTGCTATACTGTCTTAGTATGTTATAATTTTGAACAGTTTGTTTTTTTTGTTTACATTTAGACATTGCTCATACAGTGACATAAAAGTCAGTACTTGATTTTATGAATAATCTTTTTCCCCCCCCACCTTGGACATATTCAGTGGGGAAAAGGTAGCTGTTGGTGGAACCCAAAAAGTCTTTTGCACAAAAATGATGGTTGAACTGGTCATCCTTTTTTTGTGTTGCACCTACATCAGCTTGTGGGTAAATTCTCAATAGAGTTTTGAACAGCAACAGGCTGATATGCCCTGGTGTTCTGACATTGCAGGCCCTCAAATCAGGTTATATTTGACCAGCCTCAGGGAAAAACATATCAGTGGGTACACCGGATATTTCGATATCTGCAGGGATGTGGGGGTTTGAGCATATTATACTACACCCTTTCTGACATGCAAAGTGTTACCATTATTGAGACCATAGTGGGATCCCACCTTTGCCACTGAGTAAACACAGGGACTGGGCACAACATTGTTTGCAATCAGGACATCCTTTTAAACAGTCACAGTTGGGAGGTGCTCTTACCTATAAATATGGCATGTTTATCTCTTATACTGGGGGGTTGAAGGTCACTTAAATTTTTATACTAGCATGCTGTTTCTCTTATCAAGAAAATCCACAAATTGAGTAAAGATACAGAACAAGCTTTGTGTAATGGCCTTCCTATTTTCCCTTTCATTCATCATGTATTTATTATATATTTCTTTCAGCACCAAGTTCTTGTATATCTGCTGTGGCTCAGTGGTAATTCATGCAGTTTGTTTCCAAGTCCGGTTTGAGACTGAAGGTATTTTATTTTCTGATGAGCAGACTACAGGCCTTGTCATACAGAGTGACTAAGGCACTTTTAAGCAGTTGTAAGTGGGTTTTCATGAGTTTGCGTGATGCTTAGCTACGCTTATCGATGCTTAGCTAAGCACCAAGCACCCGCTGAATACTGCTTAAAAGTGCTTACCCCCCTAACACCCACGCTAATTTCTTTTAAAGAAAAGAAAATGGGGAAATAGGAAAGTGGTGAAAAAGGGGGCACAAAGAGGGTAGAACAGTAGGAAAACAAGCTCGGGATGTGCAGGAAGGATATAGGGAAGGCCCATAGCTACCCAATTCTTTACCAGCAACAGCTGTGCATATGTTAGAAATTTAGAGTGAGAGGGGTGAGGACAACAAAATATGTTGTACAGCCAATTGTAATTATCAGTTTACATGTCCAGCAGACATGTGTGCGAAATGGGAAGCTATGTATGGGGCATAATTTTTTTGTAGGAACAGAGTGCCTTTTTTTTTTTTTCAGATAAGAGTGGAATGTGAAGTACAGGAAGTAGGTATATTTGGGGAGGTAGGTTGGGGAGGTTAACAGACAAGACAAACAAGAAGCATACAGGGGCGGAGTATGACAAATGTGGGGGGGTAAACACAATTGACAGGGACGGATGTTTGGATATCGCAAGCCCATGAGCACACAGATGGCAGCAGTGAAATTGAGATCCCCACCCATGGGCAGTTACTACTGCACCTTCATAGCCCAGGCCGGGGCTGTGCTCGGGGCTGGATAGGATGGGCAGGCACACCCATGAGTTGCGCCACTCTCGCTTCAAGCTGGCATAGGGGATCAGTCATGGAACACCTGATCTCACTACGCACCACAGACCGGACCCTTTGGAGGGTGAGTGGAGGCTCTCCTCCAGCCACACTTGCAGAGGGAGGACGAGCCCCATCCCCTGCAGTGCTTCCACCCGAAGGTGGCACAGAGCCACTGGAGGAGGAGGTCCATGCCTGGGCACTGGTGCCAGGTGCACTCGCCAGCTGAGGTGGGAGAGGTGGGTCTACTGGAACCCGCCTTCCCTGTTGTCCCATGTTTAGCAGTATTTTATGGCATTTTGGGTTAGTAACAAACAACACCATTCAAAATTAGTTGTAACAGCATGCATTAGTATTCCCATTAACCAAACACAAATGAATTCCGAACATTGAGCAGTAAGCATAACACATGCATATTTAAAACAACAGTGGACATTCCAACAGTATGCAGGGTTGATTGGTGGCAACAGGCCATCAGGTTTGGATATGTGACCAGGGCACATGCATCAACATACATGCAGATATGTATAAATCAACAGGACAAATGTTCATGGGAATTAATTGTGAATACACATACCCAGTTTGGTGTGGAATGGCATAATTTGTGAAAATAGGGTAGGGTGGAGAAATATTACATTAACAACTTAAACTACCTATACATATACTGTACATTCCTAGTAGATGCAGATATATATCCCCTACATGTATCAGTACAGTTTCCTGTATGTAACCTTAGGAATGTTGGTGATGGGGATGTTACTGCTACATTAATATACATTCCATTTTTATTCATATATGTTCATATCTGGCAATGTTCAGGTAAAACATCCTGCTACATTTGATTTATATGGGTTTAGACAACTGTGGATGTTCAGCATTTCATACAACCATACTATCTCCATATTGCAAGGGTACAGCAACATATTCAAATTGTGGGACGGACACAGTCCAGGTTCTGTACTTTATTAAAGACATTTCATTTTTTGGTTGTGGCTGTCTCATTCATTTCATTATGTAGTGAATGCAGCATACCTTTATTCCAGACTTATTACAGCTTTCTTGGTAGCTTCAAACTTTCTTTCTCACACTCTCTTACTTACCTTATATTTACATTTCAGGATGGTACTTAATTCTAGGCTTTATTAACATTTATTACTGGATTACAACAATCCTTTCCAGTTGACTCACTTATTTCATATGGCAGAATTTACAAGGATGTATTCAACACTTGTCTATCCTTTGTTGATGGATTACAACACTCATTTTCAGGCTGAATCAGTTATCTGATATTAAAATACAGGTGGAAACTCTATTTGAGACTTGTTTAATCTTTATTAATGGATTGCAATACTCTTTTCAGGCTGCATCACTTATTTAATCTTACAATACTAGCAGAATCTTTCTTCTAGGCTTATTTGACCTTTATTACTGGGTTACAACACTGAACTCTTTTACAGGCTGTCTCACTTATATTCTATAACAATACCAGCAGAAAAATTTAAACCTGCCGGGGGCAACCTGGTAAAAGGCTTCCCGATTGGAACCCCTGCAGCTGTAATATAAATGAAGGAATATTGGAACATACCTATCCATACTATAGGCTAGGATAGCATTTCTTTACTTAATTACATGGATACTTACTCAGTAGGGGGGCATTGGGCTTTTGGGCCTCCTGGATCCATCGGTTCAGTTGGTCCTCCTTTCCCCCTTTAGGTCTGCATGGTGGTGACAGACCTGTTCACAGTCCTCGGAATGCCTGTGGCACTGGTGAGATATTCCCTTTCCCCCCCCTTTTCCCCCCTTTTGGGCCCCGCATGAGTTGGCCTTCATGATGATGGACTAGGGGCCAAACCATATATTTTCTCCCAATGCCCCACCTTTGTGCTCTAAAGCCCTCTCCTGCACCTGCCATCCTGACTGAAATGGGTACCACAATCAGTTATGGGTGTATTCCCACCTATGGGGCTTTTTCCGGTTTTTTTTGTGATTGGCCTTTTGGATATTTATCAGCTTACAGCAAACCTGCTTTGTCATGGTTATATTTTCATTCATTCCTATATGTATGGTTTTATTTTTACAACTGTCATGGCTTAGTGGTTCAGACTTTAGGGGCCGTACCCGGGGCAACCCCTTTATTTTTTTATTTTAACGCAGAAGGCTGGGGGTTTTAAAGGTTTAAGGGTTTCCAATGTTGCCCCAGTAACTGGTTCGCGGGGAAAGGTTATTAAATTTTTCTTTTTAAGAATCAATACAAGGCATATGACAATTACTTAATACTTACAGAGATTTTAGACAGTTTGTAGAAAAAAATAAAAGTAAGCTAATGCAATATAAATAGGAATTGCAATGTGAAAAGAGGACAGAACAGGCTTACGATATATTTGGATAAAAAGTCAAGGAAGAGAATTAGACAACAGTAAGGAAGAAAGTGAAGAAGGGAGAATAAGGAGGTATAAGGAATGAAAAGGTACTTATTCACATTTTGGGATAGAGTTTATCCTGATTTTGAACAAGAACAGAGCCAGATTTTAGCTAGGATGACTTTCAGAGTGGTTTGGAAAGATGGAAGTGGAGGTATAGACCTGATGGATACAAGGAGATTCCGGCCTTAGCAATCTTGTGTGAGTACAGACAATGCTCATAGGATTTGCAAATGTTTCATTTGGAGTCAGTGAAGTGCTTGTGCATGCAATGGCAGGCTACTGAAGGGGTCATTGGGGAAAACCTTTCATTTGGTATCAGGGACGTGCTTGTGTATACATGGGCAGACAACTGAAGGGGTCTTTGGGGGAATGTGATTGTGTATAACTGGATATACTGTTGAAGGGATGGGTTGCGGAAGTGGTTTATATTGGTGCTTGTGCATACTTGAACATAATACTGAAGGGTTCAGTGGACAAAATGCTTTGGTTTGGTGCTTGAGCATAATTGAACATACTACTAAAGGGATTGCTGGGGAAAATGTTTCATTTTTGTGATAGTGCATATTTAGACAAACTGCTGAAGGGATCAGTGGGGGCAATTTTTGTTTTGGTGCTTATGCATAATTGGTGAAATTACTGAAGGGTTTGTTCGGGGAAATGTTTCATTTTGGTGCTTGTGCCTACCTGGAGAAACTACCAGCGGGATCTTCAGGTACAATGTTGCATTTTGGTGCTTGTACATACCTGAACATACTGTTGAAGGGATCAGGGAGTAAATGTTTCATTTTGGTGCTTATGCATACTTAGTGAAACAACTGAAGGGATTGCTGGGGGAAATTTTCAGTCTGGTGTCAGTGAAGTGCTTGTGCATACATGGACAGATTGCTGAAGTGATCACTGGGAAAAATAATTTATTTTGTGTCATTTAGTGCATGCACATACTTAGACAAACTACTGATGGGTTGCTAGGGGAAATAATTAATTTGTGTATCAGGGAAGTGCTTGTGCATACTTGGGCAAACTACTGAAGGAAATGCTGGAGGCAAACTCATGGCCTGCAACTGAAATATCAAAGCATAGCATCGCTGTGAACAGAACACCTCATTAGCATACACCGCTTTACAAAATTTCTTATTTGCATCTCATTATACTTAAGGTATTAATTAAACAGGAAGCAAAGTGAGCATGTGATCTTTGCAGGGTTTAAAGAGAACCAAGGAAACTGACTATCTGAGCTTGGATTGCCAAACAACAACCAAGGCACCAGAGATATATTTTTCATATTTTAACATGTGTTAAACATTTTTACTACATTGCAACTTCTGTTATTATATCATAATTTTACCTTACCTGTCTCCTCACAGTAAGACGTTGTCCTGTTTGATTCTCAGCTAAAGCGTCTTGTGTGTGGAGACATGCGCGAATGGGCGTACCTTCATTGAAGGTTGTGCGTCAGAACTGGCAACTCGGTACGTAAAAATCTACTGCCAATAATTAGCGGACTGGAGTTCAGCTGTGGCAACCCCTAACCGGGAAAAGCCGAAAGATACAACAACAACCTTACCTGTCTGGTTAAGATGTTTAGGTTTTTTGAAAACCGTCATTAATAAAGTTGGTTGGTCACTATATAGCTGTAAAATATACAAATTCCAAAGCAGTTCTTTACAAACTCTAAATTAATTGTTAAAGAATTTAAATTCTTTCACCCTTCTTGTACCTTATCTAAATGGTTCAAGAATTACATCTTTTCAAAGTCTTCTATCTTAAATATTTTGTAACAAACCGATACTCTCTGAGAAGGCTCCGCACTACCTACTGACAGTAAAGTAGATGACTGAAATGTTTTGCACTATGGATGACCTAAAACTATAGGTAGCATCAAAAAAAGTACAAAGTAGCCCCTACACTCCTTGTGGGAAGAAGCTTCACCAGCCTTATTTGCATATGCTAACTGCCTGTTTGTAGAATAATGGAATCATGGCATAAACTGAAAAAAAAATAAATAAATAGATAAAAAATGGCTCACATAGCTAAAATTGTGCAGTATACACATACTATGCAATGTAATCCCAGAACTGTACTTTTGGAAAACTGGATTGGAGGAACACGATTCCTCTAGTTACAATTTGTTGAAAGTTATGAGTTCCATAACCAAATAAGAAAATAGTATGTAATAATATGTCACTGAGTGTATGCTTTACTGCCTGTAGTGAGGATCATGGCTGAAAAGGGGGTCACAGTATGTACCACTTACCCTCTTATTAAATAAATGAATAATTAAAAGATATATAGGTATTTGATGTCAGCAATGTTCTTCCATTGTCCCTTTGCTGATGTTTTGGTGACTTAAAAGTTTCTATATTTAGGAAGCTGGGTGGACCACTACCACCTAAATAGACATTGCTCAATAAATGTACCTCAAAGGAAAAGTTTCAGTTTGTATTCTGTTGAGCATTCATGTTTCCATTGGAAGAGATTTTGGCAATTACAGAGTCAACCCACATACAGAAATTTAGGCTGCAAGTTATAGTGGTACCAGATAAACAAACGATCCCCAGAGCAGTGAAAGACATGCATGACCAATAGGGCTATTCATTAGTGGTACTGAAGTAAAGCAACAGATTTCCATCTAGTATGCCAGTCAAAACTAACATAATTATGATGCTGATGGTGATATCAATGTTGATAAGAATGGTGATGATGATGATGATGACAATCAGGGTGATGACACCATTATTAATATTATGGGTTCTGAAACAGAAACTTTATCTCACTCATTTTCTCCTGCTGATTGACAAAAAAAACATGTTTTCAGTTAAATATCTAGTGCCATTTCCGTGTGAACCTTTACAATATTTTTCCAAGATATGGTAAGGTTCTTTTATACTTTTATGATGCTGCTGTTTATAATTCAGTGCTGCAAGATCAAAGGTATGGAATGCATAGTCATCTGACGTTTCTCTTTTAATTTCATTTTGTTACTCCCTGCAATATTTCCAGTCTCTCTACCTTCACATTCTACATACCCTATGAGCAGCTGCAGTTTTTATGTCCTTTACTAACAGCTCTAACATGTACTCTAAACCATCAATTCTGTTCTCTCAAGGTTGACCAGGTAGCTCAATTCTGATAGAGATCATAACACTAAGCTAAAGGGATAAGACAAAACTAGATCTTGTAATCCATGTAATACTTTAATCCACTATTAAAAGCATCTGTCTAACTGGAATAACTCTATTCATGGCAAGTCATTCAAACAAAGTATACATTGTCTAAGCTGCGAGAAATGATTTAATTGATTTTCATCACTTTCCTGTGCTATAGGTTTGCATGCAATTTTGTAAATACATTTATTTGCAGGTCAGATGCTTAAACATCCAATAAGATTGTATCCACAATAGCTGCAGTTTGGGCAACACCTTTCGGCATACTCATAGCCTCCAAATATTTTAAATTTAATATAAAAGAAACAACATTATTTCATTCATTATGAAATACCAATATGTTTAAAGATTTTAACAGGTAGAATTTCTGAAAAAAATGCTCTATTGTTCAATGTCTAATAACATTTCCCGTGTCTGCATAGAAAAAAATATTTCCAAATGAAAACAATGTACATTATTCAACACATTTCCCGTGTCTGCACAGAAAAAAATATTTCCAAATGAAAACAATGTACATTATTCAACACATGTAAGGGTATTGCTACAATGAATGAAAACACTGTGTACTTTATTTATTATAAATGTTATTTCCTTAGTTAACATTCATATGATATGATTTGATACATAAAACAGAACAAAAACAAAATGTTTTGGAACTTGAATGCCCAAGTTAATGAAGTTGTACCATGTCAGTACAATCTGTTCATCACTACAAGCTTTGCATTAGTCCAATGTCAATATTTTAAGAGCACAAAACACAAGCTCTGTTTGTCTCAGTATATGTTTTATGAGAGTAAAAGAAGAAATGTTTAAATCAAGCAGACAAAGGCAATCAATATTATAATCATTCTTACTTTCTGTAGCTGACCTTCTAGTCAGAAGAATCCTTAACAAAATTGTCACTGTTTCTATCGCATGCAGTCATCTTGAATTTACAGCTATGGGTCAGCAATACAGAACATTAAATTTGTTTTTGTCCTTTTTCTTCATCAAAAATAGAATGCATATTCCTTCCTACATAAAAGAAAGTCGTCACTGATTACCTGTAATTTTAAAATCCATAAGACGCAATTTAGCGTTCTAACTTCCTAGCTTTGCAGTATATTCAAGTAAAGTTATAAGCAAATCCTTGTGACACAGTTTCTTATAAATTACTTTTTATTTTCATAACTGAGGAATGTAATCTTAATGCAGTACAACAAAAGACTAAAAGAGATGGAGAAAGAACTTAGCTCACTTAGTTAAAATGGCTGCAACAACGTAACACATTATAAGGTACCCACTTATCCAGAAATAGATAATCTGTCTGTTGTGCTCACCTCCAGATATCCTTTAGACACCCTAATTACCAGTGGCCTGCCAGGGTAGGACAGAGTGACTGATAGTCTTTCAGCTGATCTTCAAAAATTGAAAAGGTTAGCAGTGAGACAATTTGGTAGCAGAAATCAGCAGACAATGACTATAACAGAGACGAATGTGGATGTAGTGATGTGACATTGTGTGGTTTCATGCATGTGTAAAACCTGATGATAGGGATGTGGAATATAATTGAACCCCAGTTAATTCCTCAGTAGTACCGACAGCAGCAGCAAATGGGACAACAGCAAGGATCTGTGGTTAAAGGTGGTTGGTGCTTGCCATTGTGGTTACCCAATGTACAGTTATTTAAGCCATTAAGTTAAATAAAAGGGAACACCATGCACTGTTTGAGGCTTTTCAGATATGGGTAATAGAAAGCAAAAGACAAAAAAGGTCACAGTTGCAGTGACTACTGAATTTTAGGTTCAGAAGTGGGAAGAAAGACCACATCAGAGATATTTTGATAATCTTTATGAGGTTATAAAAAACAATCTGACAACATGGGGAAAGTAGAACACTGACAAGGTAATCAACATTTAAGTCAGAGAAATGCTAAGCTCCTCATAAGATGTTACTGGCATGCAAAGAGAATATTCTGATAAATGTATTGGCATACAAAGAGAATACTGCATCACTGCATAAAGCAATTTCGACCTTCTCCACTGAAGCTGGCTATTTTAACTAAGTAAAACTTCTGGGAAGCAAGAACCTGACTACCTACAGCTTTTCAACTGTAATAGTTTGCACAGGTTTCTTTCCTGAGTGACCACCCCCCCACCTGGGATTCACTACATAAAGCAATTTCTACATTCTCTACTGAAGCTGGCGATCTTAACTAAGTAAAAACTCTGGGAAGCAAGAACCTGACTCCCTCCAGCTTTTCAATTGTAATAGTTTGCATGGGTTTCTTTCCTGAGTGACCCCCCCCCACCTGAGATTCACTGCATAAAGCAATTTCTACCTTCTCCACTGAAGCTGGCTATCTTAACTAAGTAAAACCTCTGGGAAGCAAGAACCTGACTATCTCTAGCTTTTCAACTGTAATAGTTTGCACGGGTTTCTTTCCTGAGTGACCCCCCCCACACACACACCTGGGATTCACTACATAAAGCATTTTCTACCTTCTCCACTGAAGCTGGCGATCTTAACTAAGTAAAAACTCTGGGAAGCAAGAACCTGACTCCCTCTAGCTTTTCAGTTGTAATAGTTTGCACAGGTTTCTTTCCTGAGTGACCCCCCCACCTGGGATTCACTGCATAAAGCAATTTCAACCTTCTTCACTGAAGCTGGCTATCTTAACTAAGTAAAACCTCTGGGAAGCAAGAACCTGACTCCCTCCAGCTTTTCAAGTGTAATAGGTGAACTACAATTTAGTTTTTGTAAACTGTTGAGACTTAATGGTGTTTGCAGAACAACAATGGAGGTATCTAGCCAATTGCCACTAGATTGGGCTATACTACTTTGAATCAGCCTTACACTCACACAGTGTTCCAGTCCCAAGCATTTACTTTGTAATTTGGTAAAGTCATTTCGCTCCCTCCTTATTGATTACATTTGCTCGTTTACCCCAAGGATCCAATTAAAATTAGCCTGAAAATTGGTGTAAAATTTTAAAAGAATTAAACAAATTAAAGTACAGCCAAAAACATTGCTTACATACAATCATACAAGCCAAACCAAAAGCCCAAGGTAACTCTCAGAGTCAGTGTCAGCCCCGCTACACTCCCCTCCCTGCCCCCAAATCCCACCCATCCCTACTAGTGCTAAATTTAAACCAGACTTTGCCACTCCCTTGCCACTCCCCTCCTGCTAAGTACCAATCAGCACCTCACACATCATTGAGCAACCCTGCCCTCTTAATCCATTTCCTTCTCTCTCATTCTTCCACACCCTATTAGCACAGTCAGCCATCAAATTTGGCCCACCCCCTATCAAAATGCAAACAAGCAAAAAAGCACTAATTACCCAAATGCCTGTACTGTTTCTATTTTACCATCTCACTGCCTACGAACAAACACTTGACCATGGTATTCACTACCCAAATGGTCAAACAGACACCAACGACGTCACACATAACACCAAACACTTTACCTTCCCCAGCACATCGAATATACCACCCTCTATAAAATAGCACCCCTGTACAGCCACAAAACATAATCCTAAAGACAAAGACTATATAAAGCTTATAAACAAACTCCTAAAGCTCAGAATATCCTGTCACTATAACTTCATAACACATGGAGACATTCATCCCAACCCTGGCCCACCCACAACCAATAACCTCCACTCCCCTACCACACCCCCCACAGTCAAGCTACCCATGAATACTCCCACTAGTTCCCTCCTAGCATTTCACCTAAATATTAGAAGTATTAACAATAAGATTCCCAACCTACACGCCCTCCTAGCAACCCACTCCGCAGACATTACGTGTCTTACGGAAAACTGGCTAAAACCCAGTACTACTAACAATGACATACTACCTCCAGGATACAATATTCACCGGTTAGACCATGCTACAAGGAAAGGAGGTGGGATAGCAGTCCTTTACAAAAATGCTCTAACCATTAATAGAGACACCATTCAACCTCCCCAATTCAATAACTCGGAACTCCTCATAACTAAGCTACAGATTAACCAAAACAAACACTTGAACATCGTCTGTGCATACATTTCACCAGGCAACAACCTAAATACCCTAGAAGATCTCCTTTACTGGTTATCCACTACCTATCCCCAAGAAACCATAGTTCTTGGTGATTTTAACACCGACTGGCAATCCCGTTCCTCCGACCACACCACCCTCACTCATATAAACTTATCTGGGTTTAAAACAGACCATAACCTCTCCCACTAGGATAAACAAACCAACCAATAAGGAAATTATCCTAGACTTGATCCTAGTTAATAACCAATCCCAACTGTGTACACAGCTGGTACTCCCCCTGATGACCTCAGGGACCATTGTCTAACCTATATCATAAAACATAAGGCAGGAAACCCTCACCAGCCCAAATATAAAACATTTAGAAACAGGAAAAACGTTAATGCTGCTATATTCCAAAATGAATTAAAAGCAGTTGACTGGTCAAAACTAAAAAATCTAACATTAGAGGAGGCCATAGATCACTTTAACACCAAATTCCTAAGTATCCTTGATACCCATGCTCCAGCATGTACAATAAAAACAAGATCAAATACAGCACCATGGCTCACAAAAGATACCAAAGCTAAAATCAAAACTAGAAACAGAGCCTGAGCCAGCTGGAGAACAACCAAAGTCCCACTTGACCATTTAAAATATCGTTAACTCAGGAATGATACAAAAAAAATCTTTTACAGGATAAAAAAAGCTTGTACCAAAATCTCCTACAAAAACACCACAATGACCCTCAAAAGCTCTGGGCAGGCTTAAATCAACTACTTTGTCCAGGTCACTCAATCACCCCAACCCCGGCTAACTACACCCATAGTTCCCCAGAGACCATAGCTAGTGCCTTTAATAACTTTTTCACTGAAACAATCCAATCCCTAGAAAATAAACTCACCCCCTCTAACTTAAACCACATGCCTAATCTACCTAATAATCACCCGGAATTTAGCTTTCAACCAATACCCACTAGTTTTATCAAAACACTTCTAAAAAAATCTAAAACATACCACCCTCGCTGCTGACCTCCTCCCTGCAGAGTACCTACAAATAGCTGCAGATGCGATTGCATATCCCATATCTACCCTCATCAACAGAACCTTATCCGAAAATGGTATCCCCTCCCTCTGGAAAATGTCTCACATCATCCCACTCCATAAAGGTGGTAGATCTTCAAACATATCCAACTATAGACCCATTGCCATTCTTACCCCACTAGCCAAAATAATGGAGAAATGTGTACACAAGCAACTAATGCAATACCTTTTACAGAATAACTTACTTTCCAACTCCCAGCATGGTTTCAGACCATACCACAACACCACCTCAGCCCTTCTTTCCTTTACTACTACCATAAACCAAAACAGGAATGACAATAGGCTAACCTCTGCCCTCTTTCTTAACCTATCAAAAGCCTTTGACATGGTCAACCATGAACTTCTCATTCTTTCACAAAAATCTATTTCCCTCAACAAGCCTGCTATCCAGTGGTTCCAGTCCTACCTGACTGGTAGACAGCTGGCGGTACTATGACAGGGCAAACTCTCCAGCCAGTTACCTCTCACACTTGGTGTCTCTCATGGGTCCATACTTGGTCCACTACTCTTCTCTATTTCTATCAACAACCTCTACACTGCTATCCCTAAAGCCAACTGCATTCAATACGCAGATGATTCCACTCTCATCTGCTCAGCCACCTCCCCATCTGACTTGCAAATCTTAACCCAAAATACATTTAACACTATCGAGAACTGGCTCACCAACCAACGCATACTTCTGAACCCCAATAAAACTAAACTTCTACTCTTCTCTCCCACTAGTAGATCCACCACACTTTCATTCTCTGTCACATCTAACAATGGTACCACTATTTCCCCAGATAATCACACCAAACTGCTAGGGGTTATCATAGACAATAATCTCAAATTTGACCTACAGGTCAACAAAACCATACAGCCCATCAATAAGAAGCTTGGATCACTGTATAGAAACAAGACATTTTTAACCCCACTGGCTAGGACTGCAATCACCCAATCACACCTACTCTCTACTCTTTTATATGCCTCGCCTTTACTCTCAAACCTCAACAAATCCGAAATAGGTAAGCTGTCCCATAGCTACAATCATATTGCCAGATTCGCCACTGGCTCCACCTATAGAACCCACCACTGCCAGAACCTTAAACAACTAGAGGGGCTAGAACTGCCCAGCTTAATTCAATTCAATTAACTCTTAATAGCGCACACAATTTTGTACCACCCTGAGGATACCCCCTCACTTAAAAATATTATTAAGCCATATAGCAACCTAAGATCCCTACGGTCAGACGATAAAATAATGGCCCAAACCCACAAAACTAATAACTCTGCTGGTGATTCCCTGTTTGCCAACTTCATTGGCAAAACCTGGAATTTGTTGCCAAAATATATAACCCTACAATCCTCCAAAAGTCTCTTCAAAAAAACCTCAAACAGTATCTCAAAGTGAATTGACTATGCCCATGTACCAACCCTGATTAAGTTATAAACTAAAAGCATATGCAATTATCATAACTTGTAACTACATCACCAAGCTCTGCTTCCAATCTGATGTCTCTTACTTTTAATTGTCTGTCCATGAGAACTGTGAGTCCCTACTAGGGAACGCTACTAACCCATTGTATATAATCAATTTGTTTTTATAATTGTTTGCTAACTTTTGTGTAATCTATGTAAGTTTGTCTATGTGGAGCTTTTCTCCCCGGGCCTCCACTGAAAATGGACATGTATCCAGTCGGACTGTCCCGATAAACAAATGTAAAATAAAATAAATAAATAAATAACTTTTCTGATAAATTCAATCAGAATTCAGTGCTTTCTGTACATAATTGTTAGAAAAATATGTACTTAAACATATATGTAGTGCTAGTTTAGAAACAGTATAATATGTAATGCATTTGATTCTATTTAACAATATGGCAGTAGAAATGATCTTGCATGTAATTGCTTGAAGCTTAGCTGCAGTGTGGTTAACCTCTGACCCTGGCAGTAGCCAGCTCAGCAGGCTTATGTCTTTCAGCAATTATTATCTGCTGGGTTAGAGAGAAATAAATATGTGTGCATGTATATCTTTCTTCCTTCCACCGAGGAGGATGGGAGAAACAAAGGAGCGTATTAAGAAATGAACTGACTATTGTATTCCATACAGGCCTGGAACCTTGGAAGAGCAACATTTACAGAAAGACATTGTAATTGACCAGGTGCCTTGCAAGGCTGTATTATTCTCATGGGAAAGTTTTAAAAGTATAACCTCAGCACTTTCTTATGAATAGAATATTGTAGACTGTAATGATGTAAGTGCCCTGTGACTGACCACGTCAGTAAGGTGGGGCACACTTGAATGTTAGTGTATTTAAAGAGAAGTTTACTTCCTGTATCATGTGAGTCAAAACTCTATACTTGTTTTGTATAGTTTTTGCCTCCTGGTGTACACCTAGTAAGAAAACGTTTGAACCTGAGCTTCCTGTGTTATTGACTGTCATTTTGAAAAGCCTAATGATTTTACAGTCTGATTTTAACAATTTATTTGACATTTTGGTCCTTGGACCGAAATCCTTAATAAAGCTACAGGTCAGAATGCATGGGTGGTAATAAATCTGCGCAGGAGAAGCTGCCAAAATGGTTCTTCTTAATGTGAAAAGACCTCCGACTGAATTGTTGTGTGTAAAGAGGCTGTCCACTTTCTGATCTGTGGCTGAAGAAAACTGGACCCCAAGAAGAAAAATATGCAGTCATAAACGGGAGGCTCAGGTAAGAAGAATTTCCCTCTTTGTCTTTGTTTTAGATCAGGGACCAGGTTACTGTTGTTAAGATTTGTGATAGCAGGTCGAGAATGAATTGAAGTACTGTATATTTGGTCATAGATCAGGGGAAAAACAGAGCAAAGTAAACAGTCATTCAAGACACTACTGTGGATACAGGGAAGAAGATACCACGTGGTACAAGAGAAGGGTTACATGGGAAATCAGTGCACTGAGAGATCCTAATGGATAATGTGAAGTATATGCAATTGCAGTGAGCAGATAATGTGAGATATTATACAAAATGTGTTAACAAATATGAATTTGATAGTAAACTAGATAAACTTTCACTAGTTAAACTCCTTAAACAGCTTAAATCTGATGCAGGAGGTCAGGCCTCAAGCACACAGGTGGATTGAAAAACATTTTTTAGACAACATAGTGAAAGGTCTGACAGACAGAATCTTTGAGAAATGAAAACTTAAAGCAGACTGAACTTGCATTAATCAATGCATACAACAGGAAAATGAGACAATAGATGGATATTATGCTAGATTATTAGAATGCTTTAAACAACAATTAAAAAAATGCATTTTTAAAAGGTTGCATTGCCTCTATCAGTAGCTTTATTACAAAGCATATGATAGATCACCGAACAAGCAGGCTGCAAGCCAAAAAAAGGGCACAAGTCTTCACTGCTGAAGGCATCTAGCTAGGGACTGTAAACAAAATAAGAAAGTAATGACAGAAGACAAAGGAGATGAGGACTGACTATATGATAGTGATAACAACCAAAAATCATCAGGAAGGGTTAATAAACAAAAAGAAAATGTGAATGTAGTAGAGGAATAAAGGAAGTACAAACAGATGTAGAGGATAAAATGGAAATGGGACTTTGATACATTCTGAATCACCTGATTATATATGAGTAAAAGCAGCAAATGGACAACTATACAGGGAACCACTCTCCCATAATATAGCAATAACTGACCCTGTTTCAGGTATGACTCAGAAAAGTAAAATTGTAGTTTCTGCAAAATATCCAGTAAACCTACTGGGAAGAGACCTTATGCAGATATTTGGCATAGCAGTAGTTCCTACCATGCAGGGTATGGAGGCACAAAGACAAATGGATACTTTTGTGGTGCGATCGGAGGGTGAATCCTATTATTGGTACAGCCAGGACCTGGTCCAGGGGAGGAACTGATGAACGTAGCCATCAGTAAGGTACCCTCCCTTCACATTGATCAGCAGCATTTGTTACATTGTACTCTGTACTATTGTAGCACACCAGGGCCTGATAAGGAATATGAACAAGAATTGTTCAAAAAATCCTGCTAACAAATTAATATTACAAACTTTATATTGGGATACTGAGGAAAACAGTGTAGTAAGCTGTTCATTACCTCAGGAATTCATGAAATTGTATAAGTCCAATAGACTGCCACATGTCAGCTTGACAAAAAACAAAAGTGTTAAATGGGCAGACTTAGAAAGAAAGGTAACAAAGTGGGAAAACAGACTGATTTAGAACTTTCAGGACAAGGGATACAAAAACAAAAACTGAATTGGTTGACACAGACACATACAGCTGTACACTTGCAATCTAGTGAGGACAGCTGATTAGCAAAAAGAAGAGGCCTTGTGTAAAATTCCAACAACTCTGTGGTCAACAGGCAAGTTAGATGTAGGGCTTATTCAAACAGCAGGACCAGTTACAATTACCCCAAAGTCAGCTTTTAGACCACAGAAAAGACAATACCTTTTGAAAAAGGATGCAGAAGTAGGAATTAAGCCTATAATAGCAGCATTACTCAAAAAGGAGTACTGGTAGAATCTCCTGATTCACCATGTGATACTATTTCCTGTTAAAAAGCAATGGTGGATGGTACAAGATTTACAAGCTGTAAATAATGCAGTAATTACCTTGTTAAATGATTTGAAACGAAGTATTTCTCTGTGGTAAATATTAGCAATGCTTTCTTTTCAATACCTATACATCCTGATAGTCAATATTGGTTTGCATTTACATTTCAGGGTAAGAGGTATACATATACTCGACTACCACAGGGATATTGTGAGAGCCCAATAATATTTGCACAAAAAATGGCTAGCAACCTGGCAGGGTTTACCCCACCAGAAGGTAGTCAAATTCTACTTTATGTAAATGACATCTTGCTAGCAGCACCCAGCAGCAGTGCAGGGTGGATACAGTAGCATTATTAAAATTTTTAGCAATACAAGGACAAAAAGTAAACAAAAGTAAGTTACAACTTTGGAAAAAACAGGTTAGATACCTGGGATATGTGATATCCAATAAAGGTAGAATACTAGATAAAGGAAAAAAGAGAGGGAAAAAAAACAGCAATTTTGCAAGCACCCAAACCAACAACTAAGAAAGAAATAATGTCTTTCTTAGGTACAACTAATTTTTGTTGGAGCTGGGTACCAAATTATTTTACAATGGAGAACAGAAGCAGAAATGGCTTTCTGCAGGTTGAAGCAGTTAATAGCTTCTTCATTAGTTTTAGGACTTCCAAATTATCACAAACGGTTCTTTCAGACTGTAGATTGTAAGCAAGGGTACATGATATCAGTATTAAAGCAACAACATGGGGATAAGCAATGCCCCATAGCTTACTATTCATCACAGCTAGACCCAGTGGTGCAATCTTTGCCTTAATGTGTACAAGCAGTAGTTGCAGCAGCAATGGCAGTGCAGGCTTCAGCCTCAGTGGTGTTATTCCACCCTCTCACATTGAGAATGCCTCATGCAGTTGCAATAATTCTGCTACAAAAAAAAAAAATGGCATACATTTCTCCTACTAGACATCTTTCATGTATAACTATACTGCTGAGCCAACCTCATATGACAATTGAACGATGTATGACATTACTTCCAACTCCTGGGCACACCACTCAGCTGCCTGCAGGAAATTGAACAGTTAGCTTTACCTAGACAAGATCTTACAGATATGCCCTTGAATAATGCTGAGGTGACATATTACGTAGATGGCTCATGCAGAAGGGGTCGTACAGGGAAGAATCTGGTGAGGTATGCAGTAGTTACAGACACTGGAGCTATTAGAATCTATTCAGTTACCTACCAAAGTAGCTATTTGTAAATGTGTAGCTCATACAAAACAACAGGATAAGATTTCAAAAGGTAATGCACGAGCTGATGCAGCTGCAAAGCAAGCAGCCTCAGACTCAGAAACTTTATTTTTGAATGAGGAATTACAACCCTCTGAGATTTTAGATTTAGACATGTTAAAAACAATGCAAATGCTTACTACAAAAGCAGAAAAACAAAAATGGGTAAAACAAGGTGCAATTTTTGAGAATGGACCGTACATTTCAAAGGAAAAACAATATTGCCGTCTAATTTATTTAGATATGCAGCTTTGTTGAGCCATGGGCAGAGCCATGTCTCAACAGGGGGGATGGTACAGTTAGTAAATAGAATATTCCAAACATATGGATACATAAATTATACAACAAAATTGTGTGCAGCTTGTCATACTTGTAACAAGCACCATGCAGAAGGAGCATTTAAAAACAAGCAAGGAAGTTTTCCTATACCACCATACCCATTCCACACTATTTGTATGGATTTCTTAGAATTAAATAAATGTAAAGGGTTTGACTCCCTCTAAAATGTTTTTTGGGAGAGCATATTATGTGCCTCAGTGGAAAGCTCTCATGCCTGCAGAGTAGGAGGCTGACAGTTCATTAGCTAATTATATAAAGAAACTGTTAATGAATAAATCTGTTTTGCAGTTTAACTCTTTTTCAGATGAAAGACAGAACAAACCGGTAAAGAACTTTCAATTTGATAAGAACTTTGTGACTGATACACAAGGGTAAAATGGCCAAGAGTAAAGCAAATAGAAAAGCAGAGCAACCCCAGAACTATTGCATAATTATTTTGTTGGCTGTGCATTTGTTGACTATAAGTGTGACAATTTTCTCTTATTGTGGTTTTCCTGCACTCAACCACACAGTGAAAGTGAGAAGACGTGATGAACTGTTTATAGACTGGCATCCAAATTTTAACACATACCTGGCCATGAAACGTGTGTATGCAGAGACTATGAACATTTCAAATTGCTGGGTTTGTACAGCTATACCAACAGCATATAAAAGACTGTTAATGTCCGCTGTCCCTCTGGGGATAAATGAGACTTGGAAAAGTTTTTTTGATACAGAAACTGTGAGATCACAGGACAAAATAGCTTTATTTTTACCTGTCACACAAAAAGGAGTTGTATGTTTCTACAAAAGTGATACCCTCCAGGTGGGCTGGAGTAATTGTAATATAACAATGTCTTATAAATGTTACATTAAAGTCAGAAGTGGGGGTACTGTTTGTAATACTAACTATGATTCATATCTGAGTTCAATGAAAACTACATTAAATGCAGTACGTGACAATCCAGTCTTAACTAAACAATTGTCTATTAAAGATAGGAAAATGTTTCATGCAGGGATAACACATATTAGTACCAAGGTAATGATTTTATTTGTGGGAAAAAGGCATATGAATGGTTACCTGAGAATTGGTCCGGCAGTTGTTTTTTGGGTTATCTGGTTCCAGCAATAAGACATACTGCAAAATTAACTTTGGGTAAGATACGAAATGTAAGGGAAACAGCTCGAAAATCTGAAGGTCCAGTTAAGAAACCTGTGAATCCAGTTGGGAAGATCGAAGCTGGTTGGAAAGACCATAATTCAGTAAAAGACAAAAATAAATTGACTCATATGGACTTGGGCAACAGTGTTATATCCTGGGCAGGAATACTACCAGCCTATGGAGCAGTCAAATTGATCTGGGAGCTGAGGAAGCTGTCAAGATTTCAGTAATGAGTAATGCAACTTTTTCCACCCTAGAATTGGTGACTGATGAACTGAATGCAATGAGAACTGTTGTGCTACAAAATCGAATGGCTCTTTACTTCACCCTAGCGGCAAGAGGTGGTACATGAAGAAGAATGCTGTGCTCTTATCCCTGAGAATAGACAAATAATCACCTAGAGGTAATTCAGCAAGTATCAGCAATGACTAAACCAGGCCCAAACCCACTGGACTTTTTCCAGAATCTGTTTGGGGGTGGGGTTCCATCCTATTGAACATTTTAATTGCTATTTGTGTGGGTATACTCCTAATGGGAGAATGTGTTTACTGTGGAATTTCCTGCATGAAAAGATTAATCAAAGATTTTGTTGATATATCTGTTACTGAAACTTTTTACCAAGATTTTGAAATTGAAAGATTGATTTCAGATGATGCTTTTTCTGAAGTATAGATTAAATGACTTGCCTAGTTAAAAGTCCTTAAAGGAAAAGGCTAGGAAACGAAATAATATTGTTTATGTTTCTGAATAAAATAAAAAGCATTAAAAGGAGGGAGAATGTTAGAAAAATATGTACTTAAACATATATGTAGTGCTAGTTTAGAAACAGTATAATATGTAATGCATTTGATTCTATTTAACAATATGGCAGTAGAAATGATCTTGCATGTAATTGCTTGAAGCTTAGCTGCAGTGTGGTTAACCTCTGACCCTGGCAGTAGCCAGCTCAGCAGGCTTATGTCTTTCAGCAATTATTATCTGCTGGGTTAGAGAGAAATAAATATGTGTGCATGTATATCTTTCTTCCTTCCACCGAGGAGGATGGCCTTGTGGCAAGATAGAGTACAGCTGCTTACCAGAGAAACAAAGGAACGTATTAAGAAATGAACTGACTATTGTATTCATACAGGCCTGGAACCTTGGAAGAGCAACATTTACAGAAAGACATTGTAATTGACCAGGTGCCTTGCAAGGCTGTATTATTCTCATGGGAAAGTTTTTAAAAAGTATAACCTCAGCACTTTCTTATGAATAGAATATTGTAGACTGTAATGATGTAAGTGCCCTGTGACTGACCACGTCAGTAAGGTGGGCACAGCTTGAATGTATAGTGTATTTAAAGAAGTTTACTTCCTGTATCATGTGAGTCAAAACTCTATACTTGTTTTGTATAGTTTTTTGCCTCCTGGTGTACACTAGTAAAGAAACGTTTTGAACCTGAGCTTCCTGCGTTATTGACTGTCATTTTGAAAAGCCTAATGATTTTTACAGTCTGATTTTAACAATTTATTTGACAATAATATCAAAAGCAGTAATGGAATTCAGCCAGTCCATTTCTATAGATGAAGTTACTGCAGCAGAAACAGTTCTGAGGGAGCAAGGCTGTGAAATTACTTTGTCACAGACATGCGGAAGATGCTGGACTGTTATGGTTAAAATAAGTTTTGAATGTTGTATGAAAGACAAGGAAAAAACTTTTAGAATGTCAGACTGTTGGCTTATAGTCTCCATTAAAAAAAAGATAGAAAATGCGCTGCATTTATCAAAAGGTCAGATTCTCATCCTCACTGGAAACATACGGAAGGACGCAGGAAAATATGAATAATTTATTAGTAGTGCCCTTGATTACGCAGAAAAAAATGCATATGTTGTCATAACCATTTAACAACACTTTTCCCTCACATGGATAATGATTTGACCATGTGAGTTTGCCAGTATGATTGCTTTCTATTTGGTGAACAAAAAATGGGCATATGCCTATGTACTCTGGAAAGCCTCTTGAGAGATGCTGGAGCATTATGGGGTCTTATATTTGCTGCAGTGTTCCATTACACCCTGATATTTATAGAAAGAATTATGTTAGTATTTTCATTATTAGGCTGAATATTTGCAGAAAAAAATGATTTTTACCAGGGATAGATGCTAATTTTCTCTTCTCCTGTTGATGATTTTCCAGGCTAGATTATCAAGTTGCAAGCAAGATTACCAAGCACGAGCTGGTGTCAGCAAGACTGATGTTTTGCTGATTGTAGATAATATTCATATTGTTTTCATGGGGCTGTCATTTCCAGCATGTGCTGAATCATTCACTGCCAAACATGAGTCCATTGGAATGAAAATAAGAAAACGTTTCTTCTCCTGAAATTACTAAATTGCTGTCTATAAATTAGAGAGGAACACCCACACCAAATTTAGATGCTTAAAAATTCTGGCACATTGTTCAAGAGACTAATGGGAGATTGACTGGCAGATTGGTGCAGTGCTTGTAATGTGTGTTCTATTGTACTCTGTGTGATGGGTCAGCATACAGATTTATCTATATCCTCATCTCACTTATGATCATCAGCTGACGGTACAAACAAAAGGATGAGATTACTCATAAATGTATCAGAAGAGATGTTCACACACAGGCTCACTGACTCACACTCTGCAACAGAGTGAGATACTGAGCAGTCTGGAAAGACATCACCATAGAGTCACTGCTCATCTTGGTTAAGACAAGTTAGCTGAGTTGGAGCAGTCATCCAGAGAAGATGCTCCTGTAGGGTATCTCTTGCAGGAGGTTTTCTAAGCAGAGTACTTGAAAGAGATCTCAGGGTAGAATAAAGATACCCTGGAACCTATATCGCTCAGTCTTCCTGTCAGTTCCTCGGGATTCTACAGGATCTGCTTGATTCTGATGATGGTGCTTAGGCTGGTATTAATTATGGATGGATACATTAATAGACAGATGGATGAATGAATAAATGGATGGATGTGCTTAAGCAAGACAATGACATTTCTAACTGGACATTTTGCCTGTATATAGTATGATGATGTTTGGGCTAAAGCTTATTTTGCATTGCAGGAGTAATTAATGTTACAGACTACTGCATGGAACCCACAAGGGAATACAAAAAATTATAATCTTTACAAGATGTGCTCTTACAAACATAAATATAAAATGGCCAACTCAAAACCTAAGCCAGTATGCAGAGAACCGTATGTCACCACTAAAGAACTTTCTGCCTGTACAGAGAAAAGTGGGTCATAATGAAAGACAAAACAGGACTCACCCTTGCAATTATCTAAAAAAATAATTATAAAGCTAAAGTGCAAAGTATTTAAATCAGTCTAGATAATTCAGATATAGTTCTCACCCTTCAATTACAGAAACCGGAACACCAAAACAAATCCCTACGAGAATATGTCCAAACTGCAATGCTAAATGCACAGCTAGAGAAGTAGGACATGAATAACTTGTGCATCTTTGGTTAGGAATAAAGCTGGGAAAAAGTAGTGTGATTGCATTCCTGCAAACAGGTGTTCCATTCTTTTAAAAAACTGGATTTATTTATCACTTCCATTACATATTTAGTGGGCACTCCACTATCTGCTACCAAAATCCACCAATGGATTCATTACTAAGAATAAGGTCCAGGAGACCAACAAACCAAATTTACTTATTACATTGGAGCATTTTCTGGTTACATGGTTCACTCAATATCACGCGATAGCAAACAAAGGCTGAGTGAATCAAATCTGGACTACAGAATGCATTTTATTAACAGCTCATTGTCTTAATCCTTAGTGCTAACAGTACCAGTTAACTTTCAGGCAGCCATTGTGGCATTCCACTAACAGAACAACAAAGAGAACATTTTACAGGCTGCATTGTCAGATGTCAATGTTCAGTACTTCAATACTGGCATTCCTCCATGATATTGATTATCAAGATGTACACAGAAGCAGCACCACATGTGGTGACATTTCATAATGAGCGTGGGAGTCACAAAGGTCAAAGCAACTATAATCTGGGCAGCAAAATGAAATGACACTACCCAAGGGCCACAACATCTTTGAATAATCAACATCTGTGATAGAATCCCCATGATTAAAGAGGGTTTTTTTATGATGATGGCTAGATCACCTGGGAATTTATGAAAATTCAATGATCCACACAAACTAAGTCTTCTCAGCTGTCCTCTCTACATACAAAAACACTAAGAATCGTAAGAGCGTGGCAAGAGTAGGGGAATGACATAACATGACTGCATGGTGTGGATATAAGATGATTTGACTTAATGTACTAGGGAGTTGGGTCATACAATCCTAGTGTACATGGAGTAGTATGGCAAGTTACCAGATGGGTATTACAAGTTGAACAAATGTGTTTTACCAGCCATGCAACACTGACTGGATCTCCTAGTTTTCATACTGGTAAGAAACTCTCATATAAATACAGTCTTGTCTTAAGAATGAATGACAACTGTAGAAATAAATTCAGCTTTATAGAAAAATGCCTTATGACTGGACATATTATTGATCCCGTGAGAATATCATGTGGACAGTGACTTGATGTATTTCGCAC
This sequence comes from Protopterus annectens, assembly GCF_019279795.1. Taxonomy (NCBI): domain Eukaryota; kingdom Metazoa; phylum Chordata; order Ceratodontiformes; family Protopteridae; genus Protopterus; species Protopterus annectens. The sequence goes on along the minus strand of NC_056725.1, from coordinate 395,363,974 downwards.
ACTCCCGAAAAGAATGTGTCATATTTTTTAATAAGGAACAGTGTATCTCCTTTGATTTCATGCTTAAAATACTAGAATGGAATGCCCTTAATGTGTATTACAGTGAAGGAGGGTGTTGTAAAGATGCCAGCTGCTAAAATCCTTGTCTACTTACTTAAAAGAACTCAAATAAAAAGTAATAAGATTGAGGCTGCCCTTACACGCTCTCTTTATTAGTACTGCATTTATTATATACATTGGGGACTCTTTCCTTGAGCACAGTCTTGTCATTTGGATGGAAAGGGACCCCTCCTGCTTTGCTTTCTCATATAATTCATGTGTTATGGGTAGACAATACAGAATGAACTGATGTTTCAAAACTTCATGGACACATTCATACTTAAAACATGTGGACCAAAAGTAGTCAATTTTAGCAAAGGCTAATTGCATAAGTATTATTAATTAATTAATTAATTACTTATTAACTAACATTATTTGGTACACTAAGTATTACTATTTAACTATGGTTAAAGATACATTGTCTTTGGGATTCTAAAATATGAGGTAGTGAAGCAGAGATATCCAGTCAGACTACAAAGCTACCATAATGCTGAAGATCCAGCTTTGTCTCCAGTAAAGAACCATGTTATGGGCAGAGTATACCTAAGGAAACCCAATGTTACTTCAATGCAAAACTGACAGGAATTGTCACACTTTTCCAGAATCAGGTGATGAGATTCAGAAAAAGTCATTGTAATTGTGTCTCAGTATCTGTACCTGGCACAGGCCAGACCCTGACACACATGCCATGGAGTTGTCAAAGTACCCTGAAGTCATCTCTGTCTACAACACCACCTGAATGTTGAAGATGAGAAGGCATGCATGACAGGTAAGAACCCTGTCTTGCTTGGATTCTCAACTTTAAAACAACAAAGATGGCATAACTGGGACTATGTTAATGCAGAGCAGTGGAAATTCCTACAATAAAACTGATCAGACCTGTGCCATGTATCCAAAGCGAAGGATTGTCAGAACACAATGACAATGCATATTTGAAGTCTTTGTTCCTTGTCCACTCCCAACCTAACCACAGATATAGCAAACTTCATCTGTATTTTGGCACAGCTGGCTACTGACCTATCAGTGCTGGCATACAGGT